>NC_137193.1:43730009-43770009 GCF_960531495.2 Zeus faber
CACTTACACACCCTGCAGATAAGCCTGTGCAAAGAGATGCGTCGAGTGGAATCACAACAGCAGCTATTTTACCTCAACGACCCCAAAACTTGAATAACTATTGCGTTTTAGGCCACAGATTGAAAAGTTAAACTACTGGTTAATAGTTTAACTTTCCAATCTTTAGCATTCAGTGTTTATTGAGGTCAAGTAGCCACTGAGTTGCATCCAATGCAGGAAGGGTATGTGGGTATATTTGTGTGTTCAGATCAGTGAGACAGACAGAAGGACTTACGAGGTGGAGTTGACGGTGGTGTACCCGGAGGGACACTCGGGGATACAGGCTCCATTGTGGATGACGTACTCGTGGCATCCTGGCTCACGGTCCTGCGTCAGCCGCTTGCTCTGCTTGCACTGGTTGTGGAGGTGCTGTTTAAAAGACATTAAAACCATTAAAACCCGCAACAAGGACAGAGAGGAGAAAACAATTCTGTATGACCACAATTGTTTATGTGTTAGAGTGTTAATAATTAATTTAGATTTATCTCTTTATGAGTTTCTTTATGAATTTCTTTATTATTTTCTATGCGGCACATGAAGCAGTTTTTAAACTTTCTTGTTAATTATGTGTTTTTGTATTGTGTTCTTGGGTGACTGTGGCCGTTTCGCCTGCCACACGCCATTCAAGTGGCGTTTTCAGAGACCTCCGGCAAGAGACACAGACGACAAGGTTTATTGTAGAGAGTGGGCTAGTTGGAACAAGCCCTGGAGCAGATAGCCATGTGTCATGACAAGGACTCCTATCCTAAGCGTGTGTGGGGATGGGGCTTTTACCTGCTGCTCATAAGACCGACCAACGAGCAACAGGTATGCAGCCACACTGATCCTGGGTCCCCAATTATCTAGACCCAGGACAGGCGTAGCTGCTCAAACCACACTGTCCCCACACCACACATACTTTAAAGAATAGCTGTCACAATTATTGCATAATCACCTAATTGCAATTATATGCGCTCATTGCAATCATTTAATACAATTCATAAAATTAGATAAAATCTCATAAAATCATGGTCTACAGTCATATGTTTCCATTCAAATCTAAGCCAATGTGAGAAATGATGCAACTAATAGAATAATAAGTTGGCACATTTCATCACTCAAATTTTTATGTTCTGTTTTTCAATGGCTTTAATTGGCTCTTATTCATAGGGTGGATGTGGATTATTACATTATTATATTAATATAATATTTTTTATATTCGGATAGCTGCATGAAATGGACAATTCAATTTTTAATCGCTTCTACTTATATGACAATTATTTGTCCTAACAGTTGTTTACTTTGATTTAAATTACCACAATATAATAAAGTTTGTTATCATAAGTATTAATGTTATCGTCTGTATTATTATTGTTAGTATTATTCGCGACCCATCCCTCCATCACTGACCTGGCAGAAGGAGAAGCTGACGCAGCGCCAGCCCCTGAAAACGTAGAATCCAGGGGGACATTTGTCCAGGCACCTGTCCTCGTGCTGGAGGTTCCTGCACGCCACACAGCTGCTGGCGTTCCCCGGCTCCGCGCAGCCGCCCAGGCACTGGTCGTGGCAGCACTGGCCCTGCAGGCTGCACGCACCATGTTTACAGTTGTCTAAACACACTGGAAAGGAGGGAGATAAGAAAGGCGATGGTGAGAATCAGAACTAATGTTTTTTAAATAACAGTTGCCGAACCTCTGGTCTGTATTTAGAAAGAGAGCAAGAACAAATCTAAAGTTGTTTAAAACGCTCCAATGCATTCCACTTTCACAGCAAGGAGCCCGGAGCAGCAAAATATAAACCACTAGCAAATCTCTCTCTCTCTCTCTCTCTCTCTCTCTCTCTCTCTCTCTCTCTCTCTCTCTCTCTCTCTCTCTCTCTCTCTCTCTCTCTCTCTCTCTCTCTCTCTCTCTCTCTCTCTCTCTCTCTCTCTCTCTCTCTCTCTCTCTCTCTCTCTGCACAACAAAAAACGTCACAACAAGAACAGAGGAGGAAAACAGAGGAAAACCTCAGAGTCAACATGACAACATGGCCACCGGCTGCTGGTCCAACCTGTTCAGAGAGCAATAAGGGCACTCACAAGCAAAGTATGCACGTCACATACATGATTTAATCTATAAACATATTATATATCTCAATATATATATACAGGTCATTTTTGACAAGGTTCCTGTAGGGTGCGTTTCAAAAATCTGGTGTTTTCCTTCAGAAAAGAAAACACCATTTTGTGAAGGCAGGTCCAAATGTGGACATTTTTCACCAGACCACACTGGACTGGTAAAATCATGAAAGTTTGGTTGAACATCCACTTTGAGAGCATCTGGATATTTTGGAACACGTAACCCGTGCCGATGTAGAAAGGTGTTGGAAGTTTATTGAGGACAACTGTAGCAGCGAACGCTGGAATGTAGGCCGTCTGACCCCCTGTTGAGATTCTTGTCTTGGCTCCTTGTCTTGTCTGTGTATTAATGAGCCGCTCACACCATGGTCCTCACTGCGCTGTCAGATTGCATTTCACACGGCAAGTGAACAGAAGATGGCAGGACAGAAGATGTTGCTGCGTGTGGGGCCTGTTTTAGGATTTTCGTTGAAGCCGAGCCTCACCCCTGATGACTGAGGTTTCATCGTGTTTGGTAACAGCACAACAAGGGCCACGGAAACTGACAAAATGTTGAAAAAGTTTGACATTTTTAAAAACCAATTGACTGTCAATGGTGCAATGGCGTACTCCAAGACTGCAAAAATGATTATCTCGAGATATATTAATATGATATCGATATGGTGATACGACATGAGATATCAACTGGGGTTTCCGTTATCGCAACAGAAGAATCTTGAAAAGCAGACGGCTGTTATATTTGACCTTCCACAGTGTAGTAGCGAAGAATCCAACATGCAAACAAACAAGAAAACAAACAAACTAAAGCCTGAAAGAGTGCAACGGAACGTTAAATTGTCTGGGACGGCCGGGGAGCACTGTGTGCCAGCCTTATCACAGGAGAAATTAGTGCCAAGGAAACAGCTAGGACCACGCTTCTACACAGGGGGGCTGCCCGTTGCACTGCCAGAGAGGAATAAATAGGACCGAGAAGACAGATGAGGGCGTGTGGTAGGGGTCGCGGGAAATCAGTCTGGGGGAAATGAAAAAGCGATTAAGAAAGTCGGGAGTGTAGGTTGGATTGAGAGAGAGAGAGAGAGAGAGAGAGAGAGAGAGAGAGAGAGAGAGAGAGAGAGAGATAATTGAGGAAGATAAAAAACACCTCTGCCCTAAGATGGTTCACAAAGGGGTGTCTCTCCCTCTTAATCAACGCACTACATTATCTTTACTATGAGCTTAGTTCAAACAGAATCAAACACGCACACACACACACCAATATACATAACTCTGCTGTCCTCCCCTCTCCGCTGTGTGTGTGTGTGTGTGTGTGTGTGTGTGTGTGTGTGTGTGTGTGTGTGTGTGTGTGTGTATGTAAGAGGAACAGAGGAGGAGGAAATAGCTCCAGCTCCAGTTTGGAATCCATGCCGGAGCTTGGTTCCAGCCCCAGATCCGCCCTCAGCCTCAGCCAATGTGTATGCTGGCTGGGGGAGGTAGCCACTCAATGGCCTCCTCCATGTTGGGGAGGAGAGCCGCCCAGGGTTAACCCTGGCCTCGCTGGGGCAGACAGGGGGCAGAGGCAGACAAGGAGCCAGCAAAGCTGTCAGTCACTCTGCGACTCTGCTGATGTTACTTGTTTATTTTTACTGAGTGGTTAATGAGACCAACAGTCGGGTGGTTACAAACACATTTGGTGTATGTCACTTTGGATAAAAGCATTTGCTTCACTAAAAATAAATAGTAAATATGCTCATAACAGAAGAGGAAGCCACAGTCTATAAAAATAAACCTAGTGTCATAGACAAGACTTGTAAATAAGCCTTTCCTCAATTCCCCCTGAAAAATGGATTCTAAAGATCAGGTAAACAAACTACATAAACGCCTGGTGAAGGAGTTTGGTGGGTGTGTTTAATGGTCCCAGTGCTCTGTGCATCACATCCCGGCACAACGCCCCCTGCGGGGAGCAGCATTGGAGCCGTCACTGCAGCAGTATTACTCCCCATTCTGCTCACGCTACAGCCAGGCTACGCTAGCTAGCGCCCCTGCCAAACACGCTCCAGTCAGCTCATGCTTACATTCATTCATTCATCCCCTCCTCCTCCTCCTCCTCTCCCCACTCCCTCGTTCTCCTCTCGCCATCCTCTCCTCCCCTCTTCTCGCTGTGCCCTGCACCACTATCTATCTATCTCTCCATCTGCCTGCCTGCCTTTCTAGGCCACGCTGCCCCTCCCACATTCATTCATACATACAGGGCCTTGTTTTGATTTCAATCCGGGAGGATGGAGAGAGATGGGAATGGATGAACGAACGGAGTAATGATTTCACTCACACGTTGACAACAACAAGAGGAGCGGTGCCCTGAGGAGGCGGATGTAGTATCCTGGAGTTTTAATCTCTCACTAAAGTTACGTCTGTAATCTTCCGGTGTCATTCAATATTTGACTCGCTGCTTCCCTTTAAACACACACTGCCGTTATTGTTTTAGTTTTTTTTTGTATTTCTTTTATGCAAAGCTCTGATCAAAGGTGTGTTGTGTTTATCTTTCATTTGGCTGTGGCAGTAAACAGCCCTGGCTGTTCTTGCCCCTGGGGGAGGGAACCATGGGAGAAAGGAGGGCAGCCAATAACGAGCAGCCACACACGTCAGTGCTTCCTGCTCTTACACATAAAATCCTCCCCTTTAATTGGCACTGTTGTCTACGGGTGCTGGGAGCAATAACAAACACTTTAAAAATATATATTTTTTACCCCAGAGCCGTTCAATCAGGAGCGTGCGTGGATTCACCCAGCCGCACGCACACACACGGAGCGGCACACACACGGAGCGGCACACACACACACACACACACGTTATATTCAAGTTTACTATATTTGGCCGCAGTGGGAGTCTTAAGCTTCAAAAGCTTCACTATAAATGCTTCTAGTGATCTGATGCAAGACAGAGAGAGAGAGAGAGAGAGAGAGAGAGAGAATGGGGGTAGGGCAGGAGTGTAAACAAAAACACAGATCTCTGGGAAGGAGGGAGGAGGAGGAGGAGGAGGAGGAAGAGAGTGTGATGCCGTCGTCCCCGGTGATAACGCTCGGCGCGGGCGTGTCCTTCGCAGCCACGCTCACCACCGAAATGCAAAGTGAAGATGTGTTTTTGTGCACTCCATTCAGCTGCATCGCCAAGTGTGACAACAACAATGGCATCAGCAGGATGGGCACGGAGGGGGGGAGGGGCCAGCGGAGGAGAGTGAGCTGACTGGACGAGAGGGGAGGAGAGCCAGAGAGAAGAGGAGGAAGAAGAATAAAAAAAAATAATAAGGTGGAAGGGGTGAGAGAAAGGGGCAGTGAAGCATATGGTGTGACCCCAGAGCTCTACAATCCACACATTCAACCTTTTTTGTTTACGTGGCTTGTTGTTGTTGTTGTTGTTGTGACTGAGCCACTGGATTCAGGGAAGGAAATGTCTTCTGAATAAAAACAAATGAAAACAATAGAAGGGGATATAAGATAGGGTTTTTATTAATCCCCAGGGGGTGAAGATTAATAGAAGATAGAGAGCGTGTATAAAACAACAGTGTATTAAAAGATAATGGTAAAGAACGGCCAACAGCAACAGTCACCAAGTAAACACAACCATCCACCTGCTTGTTAACCCGATACCAGAATATGACTCAACACCATGAAAGTGTTCACCGATGCTGAAACTCTACTTGAATTACATTTTTTCAAACTAATACATTCTGATCTGCTGAGAAGATAAGGAGTAACACAGTGAAATCTTCCTCTGTCTCTGCCGCTATCTCAGGTTTATTGACACAAATAAAGAGCAGCCATTATGCGAGCCACTAAACACAGGAAGCACCGGAACCCGAGAGGTGTACGAGTGTCTACTTGTGTGTTGATCAGTTTCAGGCTGTGCATGTGTGTCTGTCTACCAGTCGAACAGGTGAAAGCAAAGTTGTGTGTGTGTGTGTGTGTGTGTGTGTGTGTGTGTGTGTGTGTGTGTGTGTGTGTGTGTGTGTGTGTGTGTGTGTGTGTGTGTGTGTGCGTGCGTGCGTGCGGATGAGCCTGTTGTTGTGGCTCCAGAGACGCCTGGGGCTCTGTGTTGGTTGAGTCCATGAAGATGAAGGCAGGGAGAAGCATAAACAGCCTACAGCCTGAACACCCTGTCATCCAAACACACACATGCAGCCCCTTTGCCCCGCTGGTTGCAGCTCTGGTGAGAGCCAGCGTGTGGGTTGATTTTAGGTTTTACAAACTAATGAGTGAGGGGCAGAATTTCAAACAACAGTGGTGCTACAAGGACATTGTTTGCTCTGTTTTAGAGGGAAATGTGACTTTTTGCACTGTGTTTGGTGGACTCCTTGGTGTGGTGATATAAATCAGAAGCAGAAAGGGTTCATTTTCGCCAGGGACATTTCTTCTGGTTAAGTTTGATGCACTTCAACACAGACCTTAAGCATTAAAAAATAAAAAGCTTAGCAGTTTGAAAGAAAAAAGGGATAAAATAATAAATAAAATTGAAAAAATATAATTGAAATGTCAAATATATACTGCTGAATACATATACACAAATATATAACTGTATTTGGATAATGGGTGTTTTTTCCCTTTTTTCTTGTGTAGTTTATAATGTTTAATTTTTTTAACTTTTATTTTTATTATTAGTAGTATTATGATTACTATATTATTATTACTTATATGTATTTATTTCTGTTGTCAAGTTGTTTTTTGCTTGTGCCACTGGAATCAGTAGATACCACCACCATGTATTAAATACAGGTGTTTAAAGAAACCTCTCTCGCTGCCTGAAGGCATTCCAAATCTATTAGTTCACACCGTTCCGCAGAATAGGCAAATAAATGTGTCAAAATCAAACAGCAAACAAAGAGTTAAAGCAGCTTGCGTGACAGGGTAATAAAAACCAAATAAGATGTTTAGGTCAGGTTGACTAGCAATCTGTAGCAGGCGAAGGAACGTTTGGGATGGGATGAGTTCAATCTCGGTGAACTTTGGCTTTGGCCGCTGACCCCTGAAGAGGCAGACCAAGCCATTCAGATTCATCCTGGAGCCTGGTGCTATGTCCCAAGTCATATACTACATAGGCACACACTCAATGCTCATCCAGCATGAGCATTGAGGAGATTTTAGCCTTAAGAGGCGACTTTCTTTTATATATATATATACATACATACACACACATTTCTAAATCTCCCAGTCTATTGCACGAACAATGTGGGAGGATTTCGTGAGAGAGAAGGACTTGAACATTAACCAGGTACTCTCATTCTACCCGCTCTATTTATACAATCCCGTTGAGCGCAACTGTCACCTAACATAATGACGGCCCTGACACTCCGCGACTTTTATTTACAGTGGATATATTTGTATGTACTGTGTGTGTGTGTTTGTGGAGTGTGTGACTCATACAGTACGCTGACGCTAAAATGCAAAGCAGTCAATGTTTGGATAAGGCATTTATGCATGTCCACTTGGACTGGCTCAGACAGGCTGCGCAGTTATTGGCTTGGGTAAGAGACACACACACACCCACCCACCCACCCCACACACAGACACACACAGACACACACACACACACACACACACACACACACACAAATTAGATTGGGTACTTTTCTATGCAGAAATTGCTGTGTTGTTTTATGTCACTAGGTCACAGTGTCTGGATCAACCATACATTCGGTGCCGGATCTTAATAAATGAATAGACTCAATCGCACACAGGATAGATTATACTTTGGAAAATAGTTCTGTGTAATATAATAGTGTAATATATACATATACACACACACCAATCAGCCACAACATTAAAACCACCTTCCCTATATTGTGTAGGTCCCCCTTGTGCCGCCAAAACTGAAAACCAGAACCCAAAACCAAACCAAAACCCACTCATATTAGGCGATTGGTGCCTTTCCCATTACCAGGAGAAATGCCCTTTCTTTTTTGTTCTCTGGTGTGTCACGTTTTATGTCACAAACACGCCCGAAAAGGGGTGTGTCATGGTTCTAGTGTGATCGGGACTAAAACAGTAGAGGAGACAGCAACTTAAACAAACAACATAAAACTGTAAAACTTGAATGAAAAAAAAAATTTTTGAGCCATTCAAAAAGCCAAATCGTCATGAACGACCCAACACTGCAGTAGAAGCAGCATAGAGTAATCATGCTGCCGCGACACATAAATAACAGGACCCAAGGTTTCCCAACGGAACATTGCCCAGAGCGCCACACTGCCTATGCCGGCTTGCCTTCTTCCCATAGTGCATCCTGGTGCCATCTCTTCCCCAGGTAAACGACGCACACACCCGGCCATCCACATGATGTAAAAGAAAACGTGGTTCATCAGACCAGGCCACCTTCTGCCATTGCTTCATGGTCCAGTTCTGACGCTCACGTGCCCATTGTAGGCGCTTTCGGCGGTGGACAGGGGTCAGCATGGGCACTCTGACTGGTCTGCGGCTACGCAGCCCCATATGCAGCAAGCTGCGATGCACTGTGTGTTCCAACACGTTTCTATCATAACCAGCATGAACGTTTTCAACAATTTGTTTTACAGTAGCTCTTCTGTGGGACCAGACAGGCTAGACTTTGCTCCCCATATGCATCAATGAGCCTTGGGCGCCCATGAGCCTGTCACCGGTTCACCGGTTGTCCTTCCTTGGACCACTTCTGTTAGGTACTTACCATTGCTTACCAGGAACACCCCACAAGCCCTGTTGTTGTGGAGATGCTCTGGCCTAGTCGTCTAGCCACCACAATTTGGCCCCTGTCAAAGTCGCTCAGATCCTTATGCTTGCCCATTTTTCCTGCTTCCAACACTTCAACTTCAAGAACAGACTGTTCACTTGCTGCCTAATATATCCCACCCCTTGACAGGTGCCATGCATGTGTGTGCGTCCTGTTAATGACCATGGCTTTATTGGGTTACGCAAAGGTTGGATTGGGTTAAACTACAGCAGGCTAGTGGCACATGGTTCTTTTAAAGGGGACCTATTATGAAAAACTTCCTTTTTCAGTTCTTGTGCACATACATGTAGGTCTCTGGTGGGCCCACTAACACACAAACCGTGAAATAAGACAACTCAGTCAGTTTTTTGTGAGCAGTTTTTTGTGAGTCAGAAACACCCCATTCAAATTCTTTTGTACGTCACAGCCGATTTGACAAAACCAGATTTGTTTGTATATAGATGTATTTGTAAAAAGAAATAATACAGAATACAATACAAAACATACCAAGGAAGAAGAATAAATTACAAAGGAAAAAAAAAAAAAAAGACTCTCTTGCACACATCCATACGGCTTCCTGCCTCTACATGTCTTGTCATTGTTTTAAATAAGCAAAAGCATCAAATAAAAAGACGCTGCTGGCACAGACTCGGTTCAGCCGCCAGTAAGCCAATAAACAATGTAGGTGGATCTCATTCACACCTGGGAGCGTCCCTGTGGAACTACACACCGTTCCACTTCTGGCCAATGAGCGGCTTTACGAGAGACACACTGGACGGACACTGCCTCAGTTCAGCTTTGAGTCCATGGATCAGATAACATGTCTTCATGCCACTTCACTGTTCAACAACCAACCTTCCAATCACAAACAAGCATTCTCAAATCTCTTGCCAACTGGGAGTTGTACAATATTTTTTAACTGAAGAGTTCTTCTGCTGCTTGATGGCATTGATGGATTTGCATTTAATACTAATGAGAGAATTGCAGCGCCAGTATACTCACAACAACGCTTTTTGACACTTTAATGCGTGTTTCGAACAGGATTTGACCAAAGGCGACATTTTGAGTTTGATAAGATGTACAGCATATGTGCCAGGTGTTCACTAGTTTGCAAACGGTTTGCAGACATTCCTCTGTCTTCAATTTGTAATTTAAATCTGTTTCACCTTCATTTCCTCACTGTAATGTGGTGAGTACACCGTATAGAGTACACTGATGGTATTCAGGGTTCTTCATTGGTAGTATTTCATTCACTACAGCATCAGGACAATACACAAGCGGGCATGAATACAAATGAAGATCACAAGTAAACAAACGCACGCACGCGGCATAATGAAGATGTTTTTCTGACTTCCTGTCCGTTCGTCTGTCTGTCTTTTCATCGATTTCCCCCTCCTATTCCTCTTGTGTGTTGGCTGGCCCTGCTCACTCGCAATAGGCCCATCCCGTTGCCATGGAGACGGCTCCAGACATAGACACAGTCTGCAGTAATTAGCAGCCTCGCTCCTAACGGGCGATTTTCCACTATTTCTCCGGAGACAACGTTTTGATTCTTGTCCCCTCCGTTCCACAGCTCCTGAACTCCCATTCCCCTCCCCGACATCAGCTGCATCACTCACTCACTCACACACAACCATGTCGGCCCCTGCTCTACACTCCCTCTCCATGTCGTTCTTGACCCTCTCTTGCCCCCGTGCGCCCCTCACATCTTGAAACCCTCCCCAATAAAAACAGACGCACACAGACAGCCCAGGGTGACAGATCTGTTCCCCTGGAAAAGCCACAGACACTAGATCTCATTACAGATGCTCAGGACGAGGCTAAAATCAATAGGCTGGCCCCCTCCACTCCCAGCGTTCTCTCTCTTCAAATCCTCCTCCCCGTTTTTTTTTTTACCTGTGCTGTCAGCATGCTGGGCATACAACACAGGTTATTTGTATGCCACTGCATTCAAGACAGAGCTAATCTGCAAGTGGAGTTTAAATTCTCAACCTTCAATGCCACTCTGTATTCATCATCAAGAACTGCTTGCAATAAGGCTGTCCTGTGGACGACCTATGGGATGACAAGAGCACAGCTTTTTGTTACACAACGTCGCCAATCTTTGGAGAATGATCTCACCATGTTTTGATCTATAAGGAACAAATCATCATTACTTCTCCAAGAGGGGGAGGGAGAATCACCACGGGTGAGACAGATAAACGGTGACAAAACACAATTTGTACTCGATAAATCATAAACATAAAAACATCAGAGGACAACGTGTATTTGACAAAACATTGTTAATTAAGTCGACGAAAATTGCAACAACAATTACGGCTTATGGCCTCTTTCTGTGAAAGCTATGGCAATAAAGGAGAGAAAGGATGTAACCAGGAGGGTGTTTGGAGGCGTGTTCGAGACAGATCCTGGAGGGTGTGTGTGTGCCTGTGATGAGTCCATTTGTGTGTGTGTGTGTGTGTGTGTGTGTGTGTGTGTGTGTGTGTGTGTGTGTGTGTGTGTGTGTGTGTGTGTGTGTGTGTGTGTGTGTGTGTGTCTCTCAGAGTTTCTGTTATCCGCTAATTTCAGTTTTTTTGACCGGGAAAATCTGTTGAAGTCCAACATATTTATATCTCTCCAGTCATAATGTCCGGTGAAAAGAATTCCCTCTAAGCATAATTTGAATAAATGCTGGGTGATAAAACAATAACAATCGGCATATTTTTTTCCCTCTATGACGAAATAAAATAGACTATTATTTCGAAAAAAAAAAAAAAATCCACAGATCTGTTCATTTCCACGTTTGCCAAGTCACAACAGAAAGCCAATCAGTTTAGACGATCTAAAGCTGACCTTTCACCTCTAACCAATCACGATTGTTGATATAGAAATAAGCCTCGCCCGCAGGTTGCGCTTGAAAACACAATATACACGGAGCGGAAACAGAGCGACAGCGTCCAAAACTCGGAGGAGAAGCAGAAGATGATGTATCGCTGATAACACGGACACATACATCCATAAATTGGCGTTTTCTTGTATATTTAATTTCCAACCCAAAGCAGATGGTAAATATTAATTGTGTTTTAAAATATGTCGACAAGACGTCCTGACAAACACTTAGCATATTTATTTTGCCTTGGATTTTATCAAAATTTTATTTAAGTAAAGGTTAAATAAATAAGCTGCACTTGTTACTTATTGATCACAAACTGAATTTATTTGATTTCAAGTCGTAATGTTTATTTATTTTTAAAATAGCTTAACTGACGGGACTTATTTTATTTTGAATATTCAATAAAAAATATAAATCTACATGCCTTCATGATCTCATTTTTTATAAAACCTGCCTATCAATTGTTATAATATTTGACCAGACATTGAAATCTTTCAGCACATGTGGACCGGCACCATTTTTTTCTAACAGAAACTGTGGTGTGTGTGTGTGTGTGTGTGTGTGTGTTTGATGTTGCGTGTGTAGTGAATACACGGGACAGTCCACCCCCCTACACACCACACACACACACACACACACACACACACACACACACACACACACACACACACACACACACACACACACACACACACACACACACACACACACAATACAAACCCGACCGTTAATGAACAAATCAAACAGAAGCACCTGCTTGTGCATACCCCACTGCAGTCAACAACACACACACACCCACACACACACAAAACAAGCTAAACAGTTATAACCTGCATACACACACACGTCCAACAGACTTTGCTGAGTGGACGGTTTGACGGCAGCAGGGAGGTGATGGAAGGAGTCGGGTGGCGAGCATCCATCTAGCAAATGAGACGCCTGAATCACTGCCCCTTAATAAACCCCCTTCACAGCAGACCCCTCAAAATTAAAATCCCGCACACAGACACGCACACGCACACGCACACACACACACACACACACACACACACACACACACACACACACACACACACACACACACACACACACACACTAGCGCCTATGAAATGATTTTTCTCAGTGGAGGTGGGGCTGGGCAATGCAGAGATATTCATTTTCACAATAACCACAGAACCGACACAGAAGCTAATGTTGATATTATGTGTTCAAGTGTTGAAGAATTCCACAGGGATTCACTGAAATGTGTAGATACTACAAGGAATCATGGTCACATCATATCGCCACCCAGCGCTAACTTGAGGCCTCCATCCAAACTACGCCAACTGTATATTTAGACAATCTGTGTCATCATATCCACCGCTTGTGTCTCCATCAGTCCCCTTCATCATGCCAATAAGAAGTAATGCCCGCCACCCGCCACCCTCCACCCATCGGTTGTAAAAATACCTCCCCAAGTCGTGTGATCGCTCAAAGAAGTAAAATAAATGCTCTCATAGTTTTTCATTTCTCAGGCTCTTTTTCCCATTTGACGTTGTCTTCAGCCAGACTTTTAACTCCGGTATGGGCACGGCCGAAAGTCCAAGTGTAACCAAGTATGCAAAAAGAGGTTACGTATAAGCGGCTCCGGCTTCTGTCTTGTGAGAGAGGGGAAAACTAAATGCCTGAATAAATGAAGTGACATTTAATGCTGTTTTCAATGTCTACTACAATCCTTCTCCAAAACACACACACACACACACACACACACACACACACACAGACACACACACACACACACACACACACACACACACACACACACACACACACACACACACACACACACACACACACACACACACACACACACACACACACACACACACACGTCACAGACAGCCATGGCTGGTGATTTGACAGCTTTAACTGGGCACTCGTAATGGCAGTTTTATGGATTGCAGTTGTGCTAAGATAAATACCTCACTTCATCTGGGTAATTTAATCAGCAGTGCTGAGCGTCGGCCCAGTCATGACTAAGGTGTTTTTAAGCCTTCTCTTTCTGCCTCAGTGGTCCATTATCTCCTCATATTAGCCACAGAGCGATAGAGGGAGAGAGAGAGAGAGGAGAGGGGGAGGGACTGAGAAAGAAAGAGAGGGAGAGAAAGATGGGGGGGCTCAATTGACTCAATTCTCTGTCCTCAGATGACACCTTGAGGGTTTATCAAGGGACCGATTGTCACAGATTCTCTCTCTTTCTCTCTCTCCCTCTCTCTCCCTCCCTCCTCGTGTTTCGGGTTCAGGTGGCCTCTGAGTCCAGGACAAACAAGATTCAGCTCCACTGGGTAATGCTTCCCCCCCATGCTTTTTCCGCCTCGGAAAAAAATTATAACTAAAAATCTCTGTCAAAAATGATTTAAAAAATCTCACACATTCAAAACTTGATGTCAAACACCACAGAAGAACATTCGGAGCATGCGTATGGAGCTTACGTTCAGATCATGCATTTAAAAGGCAAAGAACATTAATAAAAAGTAATTGAATTCAGTCATTAAATTGTTAAAGCGGATAAGAAGACAAAAAAAACAACAAATAAAGATACAATATGATAAATAATAATAATAAATAAAATAAATAAAAGGAAAAAATAAAAATAAATAAATAAGTAAGTAAAAAATTAAATAGATAAAGAAAGGAGGCGACATCACATAAAAGCTGATCTATAACAATGGGTTTGGAAAAGTGATTTAAAAGAACCTGACCCTGCTAGCCGAACCTCCTCAGGCAGGTTCCAAAGTCGAGGGGCCCTCACAGAAAAGGCGCGGTCACCTTTAGTTTTAATGCTACACTTTGGAACAGCCAGAAGGCCCCCGCCTGAGGATCTAAGGCTGCGCACTGGCTCATGTGGGGTCAACATATCTGTTATGTAGCTTGGAGTCAGACCCAGACGTGCTTTTAAAGTGATCAGTAATATCTTAAAATCGATTCTGAACAGAACAGGGAGCCAATGGAGAGAAGCCAGGATTGGGGGGATGTGATGTCGTCTTTTGGAACCGGTAAGAAGCAGATGCCAGAGAGGAGGGAGTTACAGTAGTCTAGTCGTGAGAAAATGAGGGCCTGGATTACTTTTTCCAGGTCGCTGTGTGATAGTATTGGTTTTGATTCTTGAAATGGTTCCCAGCTGAAGGAAGCAGGACTGGACAACTGTGTTATTTGTTGTTCAACGTTTAGGTCAGAGCCAAACAGTACTCCCAAGTTTATGGCAACAGACTTCACTTTTGCGGACAGAGTGCCAAGGCCGCTCTCAATTTGACTGGTAGAATTTGGGAGAGTGAACAATATGATTTCTGATTTTGAATTATTGAGCTGAAAAAAATTCTGTGCCATCCAACGGTTGATTTCATTGAGACAATCTACAACAGCAGCGAGGCTGTTTGGGTCACCAGGTCTCAGAGGAAGGTATATCTGTGTGTCGTCTGTGTAGCAATGAAAAGAGACGTTGTGTCTTTGGATAGTTTGGCCAAAAAGCAGCACGTAGATTGAAAATCAAATTGGACCTAAAATAGAATCTTGCGGTGCACCACAGGTAATTTGAGCTATAGAGGAGGAGTCGTTACCTATGGGGACCTCAAAGGTTCTTTCTAAAAGGTAGGAATAAAACCAGCCAAGTGCAGTGTCCTTGATGCCAACCCAGGTGTTAAGATGGTCAATTTAAATGGTGTGATCTACAGTGTCAAAGGCTGCACTTAGATCTAAAAGAATTAAGACTGCACTTTTCCAGTAGATAGCTTAAATGGCTTCAATAAAAACCGTGGATTGATATAAGCTTTTTTCTCTTTTTATTAATTACATGGAGGCTGTGTGGCGCTTGTAGCGAGGAAGCAGATGGTGGATTTGGACATGGTGGTCTCGCGTGGCACAGTTGGGATCTGATGATAAAGTTGCTGCTCTAGGTTATTACTTCTATAATGAAATACAAATTAATAATAAAAGAAGGGCTTCTCTTGCAAGTGGAAACCAGTGAGCTGCCGTTGACCACTCAGTAAACAGATCATTGATTACTCTCAGTAAACAGATCCAGGGATCTCTATAGATGCAGTTCCTCTCAAAGCTGCATAACAATATCCATAAATATATCCATAAAGTGAATTAATCCATTGTCAAACCTGCTTGGAGCTGAATATGATGCTTTATAGTCGGCTTGTGTAAAGTTGACCAAATGCAACAGAGTAAATTAAACACACACACACACACACACACACACACTCACACTCACACTCACACTCACACGATCCATTTTTATGATATATATTGTGTAATATTGAATATTTGCTAATTTTTAGTAATTGTGGTTCGAATATGCCACTTAAATGTAGTTAAAGTTCAGCAATATCATTTTCCAGGACTCATGGAACGCATGCTTGGAGGCAGTTCTAAATTTTCTTCTAAAGTAAGAACAAATTCAAGTACAAACATATTGTTGAATCCCTTGCTTATGCAGGATTTAAGCACAAATCTGTGTGTCGCACATGAATGAGGCTCTCACAGAGGCACACATTCACATACAGCAGAGCAGCTGGTGGTCGAAGGCGGGCAGCTGGACTGCCTGTAAAAACAAGCAAACAAACAAATCCACTCAACTTTATTGATTTTTGTATCAGTATCAATTTAAATGTTTTGATAGCATCAAACCTAGTGGTTGCTGTGGTAGAGTTTAATGTGGAGAAAAAGATTTGTGGTTGGGAACATACTAGATCAGGATTACTTCCATCTACACTCTCAGAAAACTGAGGTCAAATATAGTTAACAAATCGTTCAGTGTATTGGCACCAGAACTCACTCTCCCACGGTCCGGATTTATTGGGCCAGGACAAATCAGAGGAGGTGTCATGTTATACAGTACGAAATACTGAATTGACTTTCAAAACACCATCCTGTGATTGTCTGAAGTTTTAATGCACTCATTGTCTTGCGCTGTAAACCTCCTCCCTCCCGACACCAAAGCGGGCTGAAACAAAGGCATGCCAAGTATTTGCAAAGACAATTTGTCCCAGGTCAGATTTAACAGCCAGCAGGAATCCAAAGCATCCCACCGACCCCCCGCCCCACCCACCACCTCGATCCCACATGGCAGCAGGAAGGTCGGTTTCTATAGGCAAGTAAGAAGGGAAGCGCTCCATTACGCAGAGGAGAAACAGACCTGTCACAGGAGGGCACGCATGCACATACAATCCCCATCCTGCATCCAAATCATCCCCACCCCCCCATATCACACACACACACACACACACGCACACGCACATGTTGCAGACACGTGCATAGACATTTTCTGTGGTTCTTTTGTTCTAGGTTAGAGCAAGAAACTCAGTTTCCTGAACCCATGACCCCCAAACTGGAGAATGACACCAATCCAGAGAACTTTTCTAAACTGATTTTCCGGCTAATTCCTTGGATTTGTTTGATGCAACTGTCCTGCCGGGGCTCACTGTCTCAGACAAGGCATCAGGTAAGTTGTTTGTGACTAAAGAAGTACTTGATCGAAAATGCGATCCTGTCGTGAAATTTTTCTGGCAAATTTCTCCCTTCTGCTACTTGTAAGAAATTATATTACGGCCAGAAAGTAAAGTGAAGATTTTTTTTTTTTTTAATAACAGAGAAAGAATCCCACCAGCATCCCTGATTGGCATAATGCCTGGCACTCATAATTATTCATGTTTTATTTACATGATGTGAGAATATGTAAATATAAAGTAAGAACAAGACAATGGAACAGAGCCACCCCTCAGGCCGTCCAATCAACTCTTCAAAACCTGAGCGTGACCTCGCTCAGAGCCGTCATTCCACCAGCAGAGTGAGAGGCCAATTAAAACAGCCCAGAAAACTAGCCAGGGGTCCCCTGGGCCAGCGTGCGAGGGCTGAAGATGGAGAGCATTAGTCAGTAGGAAAACAGTGTTAACTCTGCAGCGCGTTGCACTGATAGAGAGTACATTCAAACTACTCAGTTTACCAACTTTTTACTCAGTTTACTTTATTGTCTCCATCATCCACACCACTTATTACATCCCGTTTGCCTTATGTTGTCCAAAAGGTCCCAGCAGAAACTTTACTTGTTTGTAATATATTACTGCATTAATTTGAGTTGATACACCAAGAGTAATTTAGTCTATAGAGCATCAAATAACTCCAATAAAGACGTCAAAAGTGATAATGTTATAGTGGTTCTGAAGCTACATATCCAGGATCTGTGGTGATGAGACGCAGCCAGGTAGACTCCACTCACCTTTTGGGGATAAATTTGATTTCAGATCGGCTGTCCTGTCTAAAGAGAATTTGTGTATTTACAGACCCTTGTGAGAGTCACGGTGGGTTCTTGGGGAGAATAAATCTGGATCTTTGAGGAACAGAATGGTATGTGCCTCAGAGAACACAATGTTCTATGCCGAGCTCATGGAAACGCAGGAATCAAGGAGCAAACGGAATGAACAAGTCCTTTCCTAATCGCTTCACGCAGTGCACAAACGAGGATTAGTGTTTAGATGCAAAAACAATAAAAGACAATGAAAGATTTTATATTACCGGAAAAAGTTAGAAGAGAAATCGTCTGGGGGGATAAGTACATTTAAAGCAAGTTTCCATCAATGCACAGCACAGACTCCCATGGGGAAGAGTCCCAGCCATGGATACAGCCTACTGCATACAATACAGCTTACAATGCTATTTCTGGACTATCCATTAGACATGACTGATATGTATGCTGGCGACTGTGATGGCTCATTGTCTGGCTGCCTAAAACCTCCTTAATTGAAGAAACACTTCCAGTGACTGCCAGGCTCATATGAACTGCCATACACACACACACACACACACACACACACACACACACACACACACGCAATTGTCAGGTAGAAAGTTTATGTGCAAGTTTATTACTGCTTTTACAGGTTGTTGGGTGATCAGGCAATAAGAACAGAGGAAAACGACATTTGAAATGGAAAACGCACGCACGCACACACACACACACACACACACACACACACACACACACACACACACACACACACACACACACACACACACACACACACACACACACACACACACACACACACACACACACACACACACACACACAATCTCAGCCAAGTGAGAATTAAAAGCAATCATCATGACCTGGAGAATGGCAATAAACATACTTACAGTCACTCTTGCGTACACCAGACATGCCCTCACCGCTCAGAGTGAGAGAAGAGGTGGAGATGACAGAAACAGAAAGAGAGGTAGATAACAGGTGGGGGGGGGTTATGCTTCACTTCTACATCCATGTCTCGATGCCCTCCTACTGTTTATGTCTCTCAACCCCTCTCTCTCATCTCTCTGTTTTTGACTCTCCATCCATGCATTCTTCTTTCAATCTAAATTCTTTCCTCCCCCATCTTGTTTTTCTTTCAGTCTGTGTTAGGTATAAGTTAAAAAGCAGCTTAGACGGCAAGCGTTTTTTTTGTTTATTAAGGCTTTGTTGCCTCATAGAAGGACAGAGGACAACAAGTGACAGGCTTGGCAAAAACACAGACACATAAAAAAGGATAATTTCTCTAATATACATGTTTCACCTCGTTTCACGCTAAAAAACATTGAACGTGGATCTCACGTTCCATATCGAAGACGTGAAATATTGTATATCATATCATATAATTCAGTGTATCGTTCGTCTCCTGCTCAAAACAACACAGTTCTGAGCTCGAGATTTTCAGCACAATTGGGCAGGTCCTGTCACTTGTCTAATATCTCCAACCTGATGTGCTGTGAGTTTGTCATTATATTATGTTATTGGGGTCAAACAAAACCTTAAACTCCTCTGATATCAGGATGGATAAAACAAATAAATTCTCTCTCTATGTCTGTCTCTGTCTCTGCCCATCCATCCATTTTTTTGCCTTAATTAGTAATAGACTTAATTGATCTCAAATGTATTTGAGTGAAATCCCATATCCAAATCATACACGATTAGTCATTTTACCCATTATGAATGAAATTCATAGGTTTTGAATGTCTTTATAGGAGCCCTTGCCTGCTTTCTTCACAGAAAGCAGGCAAGTCACCTCTGACTAAAACTTGGTGTGTGTGTGTGTGTGTGTGTGTGTGTGTGTGTGTGTGTGTGTGTGTGTGTGTGTGTGTGTGTGTGTGTGTATGTGTGTGTGAGTGTGTATGCGTGCACGATACATCACCCTTGATGGAACAGTCCACACTTGACCACAAACCAGAGGGACAATGAGCAGGTAGTGAATTGATTCAGAGCGACATTCTCACATGGACGCACAGAAAATAACAGGAAGCAGAACCCTCTGCTTTATCTCGTCCTTGACACTATCTACTTCCATAAGCTCAGCTCAACGCAGCATTGCTGTTATTTTTGGCAGTGGGGGGCATACATGTGTTTGTAATGTGTTGGTGTGTGTGTGTGTGTGTGTGTGTGAAAGTTCAAACGTCAATTAGTGGGCTGGAGGTTTGTGAACGGAGCAGCAGTTCACTGGGCTTATCAGGGTCCAGACGCCTGCGTTACCTCGGCCTCAGTCCTAACTCAGGATACCTGCTTCCGCTGCCAACACGTGGCCAAGGGACAAGCAGGGGACAAGGGCACTGGTTGAGAGTGTGTGTGTGTGTGTGTGTGTGTGTGTGTGTGTGTGTGTGTGTGTGTGTGTGTGTGTGTGTGTGTGTGTGTGTTAATGTGTATGGGTAATGAGGTTTTTTTTTAAGCAGAATAATCTGACCAAAATGAATCAATGTAGGATGGAGATCCTGGATGCTCAGAGGGAAGAGTGTGTTTAACAGGACCTGGAGAGAAAGACCATCTAACTGTATACAGGAAGCTTGAATCGTAGCTATCTCAAGGCAGTGCCAAGCAAAATGTTTGGTAGTAGAGGACCTTTACACTATTATCTCTTCATCTGTTGCAAACTCTGTTTGGGGTCAGTTGCTTCAAACGAACAATTCTGGCAGCCTGGTAAAGCCTTAATAGCATCTGGTGAAGTGAATAAACACTCAAGAGGACGGATTTAGTGACTATTTCTACATTAGATATGATGAACATTAACGTCGAATTAGTGCTACGCCTGAAGATCATAACCTGACAACTACTTTCTGACTCCCAGATACGGAAATATCCAAGTAGAGTGGGCAGAGTGATGCAGAGAGTAGCAAGAGAGAGAGGGCCGAGTCAGCAAGCTCACCTTCTCTGATTTAACCTGAACCAGCTTAACTAGTTTAAAAAATAAATGTTGTATCACTGTCCATGGGGCCTCCTTTTTCAGTTGATAGTACCTATTTAAAATACCTTTCGCAAATCTATTTAAAATACTGATTCCGTGTTTCCGTCATCTCTTCTTCATAAGGTGTATTTGTATTCTTACACCATCATAAGCATGTACTATAAAAGTGACATTAAATATATATATTTTGATTCATTCATCACAATTATTTGCATGACAGTTACTCGTCAGCTTAAATTCCGCGACGGTGACAGCCCTGCAGGGTACTTTCAGCCCTCGCCATGGGTCCATTTATCACTGTCACCGGTTTAGATGAGACCCAGAAAGAGAATCTATCTCAATCTACACACAGTGCCTACAGTGTATGGGGCAGTGGCATGCCAGACCATCCCTCCTGCAGCCACACTTCCTCTCATAGAGTGGGAGCTGAGTTTGTCATCCAATCTGTTCTCTGTATCCAACCTTCTCCCGCAGTGCCAGCCTCATCTGACAGAGGTGTCAGACATAAGGACGGGCGCCCATGCAAACACACACACACACACACACACACACACACACACACACACACACACACACACACACACACACACACACACACACACACACACACACACACACACACACACACACACACACACACACACACACACACACACACGGCTCTGGAGAACACATCTTTCGACTCAAAATGAAAAGAGGAGGATGGAGTGAAAAAAGAGAGAACGAGGGAGAGGATGCAATGATTAAAAGGTTTCGAATTTCAATTATATAGTCACTTTCTTTCTTTTTCCAACTTTCTCCAGTGAATAATTGGGCAACACCATGGCAACCACTAAATAACAAAAAGTATTCTCACCAGCACTATTAGGAGTGTGAAAGTGAACATAGAAAATCAAACAAAACAATAACCAAGAGGCAGAGCAACTGTGAAGAAATGGTATTTTTTCAATAAAAAACGATCAATAAAAACCCACAAGGAGCCTCACTTTCAAAAGAAATGGTCAACACAGAAGCATTAGAAAGCAATAACCAAATGCATCCCAATTGTATATTGGTTCATTACCTCTTTTATTACTCCCCGTTTCATCAAGGTTTTTCTTTCCACATGTTTATGCAATCCTCTATACTGTTAAACATTCAGCAAAGGTCCTGTTTCATCCAATAGGAGGCCATCCCAATTGTTCCTTTATCTGTCCATCCACACAAATGCAATTTGATACCTGAACATAAGACAAGTCACTCAAGGCAACTACACCCCCAAATATAGCCCTCTTTAAGCCTCAATATCTTCTTTATGGAACAATATTATTCTAAATCACCCATTTGAAGAAGTGAACTCAGCTATTAATACCCTCTTGTGAAAATAAATATTTACTTTATATTATACAGTATATAGCAGCAAGAAGTTTCATCTTTTTCCATTAACTTCCATGAAGTCAAAGAATTTCTGGAGCAGCATCTAGTGGCCATTAGACAAGCTGCAGTTCAAGGCACTTCCCCACTGGCTTCAACACTTGGCCATAATGGTTGCCGCGCCGTGTAGCCACATGCAGTCAAACAACTCCCCACACGTGTGCGATCAGGTCATTGGGATGAGCAAGGAACAAGCAACTTCTCTTTGCATACATCCCACGGATTGGTTGAGGCAGGTGGTATGAAGGGAGATAGTCGTAGATAAGAGACATTCCTCCACTTGTGGGGAGGGGCAAGCATGTCATTAGTCATGAAATCTGTCCATCTACTTCAAAAATGTGCTACACTGGGACCCATCTCTCTGCCGCTAAGTGTATAGAACAGCAAAAGCAAAACTGGAGTCCTAAAGATTAGGCCTTTGGAACTGGGATAGTGACAAGTTTGTTTTTTCTGTTTGCCATTTCAACGCAACCGTCAGAGTTAACATTCACTTCAAATTTTTGTTTCAGCTGTGTGTGAGTTATATCAGACTGTCCGGCACTTGGGCTTGATATGAATTACATATACGGTCAAACAAATTTAGCTGAGACACAAACAAATTATGAGCAGGATTAAGGGATGTCATTATATGCTCAGAGCATATAATGACATCCCTTAAAAAAACAAAAACAAGAAAAAAGATTACATTGCTCTTCTCTGCTTACAAAACACATCATGCAAACGCTTAAGGCATGATATAAGGGCATATGTACGTACCCACATTTCGGTCATCCAAGCTTGCCTGTGTGTGTGTGTGTGTGTGTGTGTGTGTGTGTGTGTGTGTGTGTGTGTGTGTGTGTGTGTGTGTGTGTGTGTGTGTGTGTGTGTGTGTGTGTGTGTGTGTGTGTGTGCTGTATGTCTGGCCGACAGGCCGAGCAGAGCAGAGCCTTTTTTAGTTACAACAATACTGTCACTGAGGCCACCGTCACAGACACAAGAGCGAGGAGCTCAAGGCAAGCCAAATATTAGCAGGGTCGGACGTCATTCTACCCGATGGGACGCACACAAACAGTTACACACTTGCACATGCTCATGCCCTGCGAGACTAGCGCATACTCTATATTGAGAACAGGCCATGGGCGATGTTCAGTATCATTGACGATATTTTTAAAACGAGAGGGATATTTTGTATTAGTTTGCTCTCCATTTCAGTTTCGTCATCTTTAAAAATATTATCCAACAAGGTATTCTGATGAGAGGTGGTGGTTGACTGGAGGAAGTAACACTGTTTGCAAGGTATTCGACTACGAGGGCCATGGGGTAGACAGGCCTTGCAGGCTCACCAGGGGGAAATTGGAGCTCTTCGTTTCCACTTTTTGTTTCCACTCTACTTTATTCAGTTTTATTGTATTCTACTCTATCATTATAAGACTGGCTGCTTATAAATCTCTCAAGTTGTCTGTACTTATGTTCTCATGAACAAGTTTTACGCCATCCTAAACAGGCCCCGAGCTCACTTCCAAAAGTGAGGCCAAGATGAAGGCTGCCACTGCCCAGATGTGTTCATGCTCCACCCAAATTACTGAGGATGTGGATAATAAGTTTGTGACTTGGCTAAATTAATTGATGGATAATTCAACAATAATTCCTGAATGTACTTTGACATTATCGCATCATAACACTGGCGGCATCAACTACATCGACTATCAACTATAAACTTGCCAAGAGCAAGTCTGTCCCTCGAGCACTCAGCATCGATAAAAAGTAATTGGGTCAATACAGTTCATGCAATTGTGCAATTTTGACACAACATCTGCACTCCAGTGTTTCCTCTCCACCTCGCTCTCCGAGTTCAGTTATGGCTGAAACGGTCTGATAGATTTCCTCGAAGTTTTTGCCTAATATGTGTCGAGATCCTTAGGAGGAAAAAGATTTTATTGGACTGCTACCACTGAGCTTTTAGCAGCCGCAGCCAAAGAAGGAAACACAGATATTTGTGCAGCTCGACATGTGGGCTATAGCTAAAAGCCAAGCAAAGTTGTCTCACTCAGACAGGTCAAGGAGGGTTGGATTTAAATGCATGTCGCTGTTCGTGTTGTTTCCTTTTATCACTCTAGGTGATGTCTCACACTGCCGAATACCTGGTCACCACTGCACCACGTTGTGGTAATCAATTAGTACATAAAAGTACAGAAAGTCAGAACGGTCGAGCAATATTGTTTACCATTTGCGTAACGTGCAGAAATACTGAAGGCGGAACATCAGTAATTTAAAGCCGGTAAGTGAAGCCTGAGCTGCTCGCTTAGCCCATAAAACGGAGTGAGAGAGGGTGAGTGTATGCAATGTGAAGGAAAAAACGTCAATAAGGGAAAAGCTAAAGACTTGAGACTAATAAGACTAGTAGCGTGACTAACCAGAGGCACTGAAGGACAATTAAAAAAAAATCTTCACTGGGTGACATAATGTTTGTAGCAACACAACACACACACACACACACACACACACACACACACACACACACACACACACACACACACACACACACACACACACACACACACACACACACACACACACACACACACACACACACACACACCCCAACATAAAAGCTAAAGCCCCACAAAACCCTGTGAGATACACTTGAAGCACCAGAGCAGGAAAGAGCTGCATCTCATGTAAACAAAACATCCAAAATCCAAGCTGCTGTCCCACATGCACACGAGCGGTGGACACAAACACTGACCAATCACACCGGGAGCAACTGGGATGTTTACCAATCACAGGCGCACACACTGCAATGGCAGCCATGTTTAGTAACAGGAGCCAGGGCTGACAAGTTTGGTCTATCATTTTGAGGCCCCGAAATTCCTGCATGTCTGCATACCACGGTATGCGAAGTCGAAAGAGCAGAGGGGGGGGGGGGGCCCACAAAGCAGAGAGACAGCATTTTCCGTGTACATGGTGTTTTTCCATGTTTATGTTGTTGTTTGGTTCTATGTTTATTTGTCTGACCCGTAGTGATTCTCCCCCTCTTGGAGTAGTGATTACTTGTTTACAGACCCAAACATGGTAAAATAGTTCACCAAAGAGGGGGATTGGGGAAAAAAAAAAAAAAAAAAAAAGACAAGGGGGGGGGACAGGGAATATCTCTGACACGAGGTGGAGCAGCAATGGAGCAGGGAAACACATGGATAAATATACAAGAGTTTAAGATAGGGACAGACGACCATATTAGTGCTGTCATTTCTGAGGGTTTCCCAGTGAAACGTGTTCAGCTGGCCCAGATAAGCCTACAGAACCAGATTTAGCTGGAATGACCTCCATAAACCTCCAATGTTTCTAGGAAAGGCAGAGGAGGCCGGAAAAATGTCTGTCTGCAAAGTGTAGTCAGGGGAGGACTACAAATGGTGGGGGAACAGACGATGGTTTATTTCCAAACCCAAACAGTCTTCAAATGTATGCTGCATTACTTCACTACTACTAGGAGTTGCATGAGGTGAGAAGTCATTTTCAAAGTGTTTGTATAACTATCCAGCAATTGTGCATCATCTAGCTATGCAATTAGGCAGTTTGTTTTTATAGTAAGACAGGAAAGCCTATTGATTCAATTTTACAGCCGTTATGTCATTTTTTTTTTTTTTTAATTTATGAATTTCCATTATTAAAAAAAACATTTTGCATTGATTAAGAGAGGAGGAGCAAAATAAAAGAGCTCCACAGTATTTCCTGACAGCAGTGGGAGTGAAGCCGGCGAGAAGAATAAAAGCAACCAAAATGGAAAAGGGTGAAGGTGAGAGTGACATTCTGAGAATTAGCTTGTTGTTTCGTTAGGGACTTTCACGTGGAAATGGAGGTTGCAGCTTTTGGAAGTGCCCCATGAAAGACAAAACCACTGGAGATCAAAGTTGAAGCTGAAGAAGAGAAACTTCTAATGAGAACGAACAGAGGTTATTTTCATTTAAACCAGTAACATTTTTTTGTTAAATTGATGGATGCAGGCAATGACAACCCCTTCTATTTTTTTTATATGAAAATAATAAATAAACCTTGAACACAAGCTGCTTTATTAATGCCCAAGACTCAACAGTTCAACACTGAGGGGCAAATTCACAAAAGGATTGTGAGGCTTTCCGAGGCCGATAAAACCTGCGTAAATAACACAAAAAGCAACCGTTTCATTCTCAAAGTACCCACAACAGGTTAAATGCAGTCCTAACTTCGCTGCAGCACATATAGTGTCTCGGTGCGTCGGTGTTATTTGCACGTATTTAAATGCGGTATTATTCATCCATTTAGTGCAAAATTGGCCCATTTCTATGCAAATGAGCCTCTTTGCAAAAAAACGGCCAATTCACAAACACCAGCGCTAATAGCCACACGCAGTTACAGTGAAATTATTGCCGTCTGCAGAGAGCCGGAGGTAACTGCGCGGACAAAAAATATATATAAAGGCGCCGATCAGATACCTGTCATTGATTTGGCACAGCACCAGCCCAGCTCCTCCAAGGATTTCCTTACAATTTACATTTTCACTTAACAAAAGAAATAACTACTGTCCGACAATTCTTAAGTTTTATGCTGATAATTCGTAAAGCAGGCAAGTGTAGAGCAGTGGTGTAAATGCGTAATGACTCTCCAAAGGAGACACCCAACCCCCCGGCAATATCTTTTGTGAATGCGACGTTGAGATGCCGCAGATAGCGGGCACAATTGATGCGCAACTCATGGCGCTATTGGCGGCCGCAATCCATCCTTTGTGAATTTGGCCCTGAGTCGTCTCAATATCCTCCAGCCATGGTCAGCACCTGGCCCACTGTAACTGAGCACCTTCTTACACCCCCATCCCACCCGTACTCACCCTTGAACTGTGGGGGTCGACCTGGGGTCACATTCTCCCAATAACGCACCCCTGCATCTGTCCAGTCACCGCACCGCCCACACCCACACCCACACCCACACACACACACCCACACCCACACCCACACACACAGACACAGACACATCATCCTTCCCAAGCCCAATATCACAAGTATTGCCTTAAATAGAGGATGCTTCCTCGGACTGTACCCTGCTGCCTCCTGTGGGGTAGACACCATCAAAGCCCTCCTTTACTGAGAATGCCAGTCTTTCCCAGACACCTAACACGTTCTGCGTATGGCCTCGCTCCCTAGAATGGAAAGTTGTTTTTTCCCCACTGGGAGAAACCTGTTAAAATGGTTGAAGGAAGGGAAGCTGTTTTGGCAAAGCCAAGAGCTGTGCATGCAGTTTTATTTCTTGGTTGGAACACGTTGTTTTGGGAACCTTTAGAAGTTCACCAAAGTTCAGAGGATTATGGTGCATTTGATTAGTAAAATTTGATGTTGCCTTTGACTCCTTCCAGTAGTATTGCCAGAGTTTAATTGTATATGTTACTTCTATTTTGATCCATTTCTAAGTAGGCCTTTTTAAGAATATGAGGGGTAACACTACATAAGGAAAAATAATACAGAATACAAAAAGTATTGTTTGGAATGACAGAGATGAAAATAAAGATTCAATTACAACTTTATTCAGAAATTGCATTCATAATAAATGTGATCAATTTCAAATAGTTTATAACAATATCCAGAACACATCTTGTGTGTTTAAAAGAGAAAAGGCAGCTAAGACTTCAAACAACCCGGAAATACAGTGGGGCAAAAAAGTATTTAGTCAGCCACCAATTGTGCAAGTTCTCCCACTTAAAAAGATGAGAGAGGCCTGTCATTTTCATCATAGGTACACTTCGACTATGAGAGACAGAATGGGGGGAAAGAATCCAAGAAATCACATTGTAGGATTTTTAATGAATTAATTGGTACATTCCTCGGTAAAATAAGTATTTGGTCACCTACAAACAAGCAAGATTTCTGGCTTTCACAGACCTGTAACTTTTTCTTTAAGAGGCTCCTCTGTCCTCCACTCCTTACCTGTATTAATGGCACCTGTTTGAACTCGTTATCAGTCTAAAAGACACCTGTCCACAACCTCAAACAGTCACACTCCAAACTCCACTATGGCCAAGACCAAAGAGCTGTCAAAGGACACCAGAAACAAAATTGTAGACCTGCACCAGGCTGGCAAGACTGAATCTGCAATAGGTAAGCAGCTTGTTGTGAAGAAATCAACTGTGGGAGCAATTATTAGAAAATGAAAGACATACAAGACCACTGATAATCTCCCTCGATCTGGGGCTCCACGCAAGATCTCACCCCTTGGGGTCAAAATGATCACAAGAACGGTGAGCAAACATCCCAGAACCACACGGGGGGACCTAGTGAATGACCTGCAGAGAGCTGGGACCAAAGTAACAAAGGCTACCATCAGTAACACACTACGCCGCCAGGGACTCAAATCCTGCAGTGCCAGACGTGTCCCCCTGCTTAAGCCAGTACATGTCCAGGCCCGTCTGAAGTTTGCTAGAGAGCATTTGGATGATCCAGAAGAGATGAAACCAAAATATAACTTTTTGGTAAAAACTCAACTTGTCGTGTTTGGAGGAGAAAGAAAGCTGAGTTGCATCCAAAGAACACCATACCTACTGTGAAGCATGGGGGTGGAAACATCATGCTTTGGGGCTGTTTTTCTGCAAAGGGACCAGGACGACTGATCCGTGTAAAGGAAAGAATGAATGGAGCCATGTATCGTGAGATTTTGAGTGAAAACCTCCTTCCATCAGCAAGGGCATTGAAGATGAAACGTGGCTGGGTCTTTCAGCATGACAATGATCCCAAACACACCGCCCGGGCAACGAAGGAGTGGCTTCGTAAGAAGCATTTCAAGGTCCTGGAGTGGCCTAGCCAGTCTCCAGATCTCAACCCCATAGAAAATCTTTGGAGGGAGTTGAAAGTCCCTGTTGCCTAGCGACAGCCCCAAAACATTACTGCTCTAGAGGAGATCTGCATGGAGGAATGGGCCAAAATACCAGCAACAGTGTGTGAAAACCTTGTGAAGACTTACAGAAAACGTTTGACCTCTGTCATTGCAAACAAAGGGTATATACAAAGTATTGAGATTTACTTTTGTTATTGACCAAATACTTATTTTCCACCATAATTTGCAAATAAATTCTTTAAAAATCAGACAATGAGATTTTCTGGATTTTTTTTCTCATTTTGTCTCTCATAGTTGAGGTATACCTATGATAAAAATAACAGGCCTCTCTCATCTTTTTAAGGGGGAGAACTTGCACAATTGGTGGCTGACTAAATACTTTTTTGCCCCACTGTAAGTGTTATAACAAAGAGAATTCCAAACATCTGAACATCCCACTCGAACGAACAGCAGCACCACGCCACCTCAGAACTACCAATGAAATAAAAAGTATTCACTGAAGGAAGAGCATCCCACGACATGCGCGCACGCACGCACGCACGCACGCACGCACGCACGCACGCACGCACGCACGCACACGCACACGCACGCACGCACGCACGCACACACACACACACACACACACACACACACACACACACCTTGTGAACATTCAACACATCTGTGTCTACTTTGGACAGACTTGATAAGGACGTGTATTGACTGAGGTAGGGTTTATACAGTGAAGGACATGCAAATGAGTGGAGAAGACATGTCCAGAGTGTCCTTTTTTAACGTTACGCCAAGAAGGGTGGTCACATTCTCACTGATACAAGAAAAATAAGTGCAGCTTCCACACTGAATAACGATAATGGCGCTGGTCTGCTCCCTGCAGTGTAGAGCAATACTATTTGTTGATCATGTTTGCCCGTCTGCGGTGGCAGACTGGGCAGACCACAGATCTGTGATGACAGATTAGCGGGATGAAATTCCACAGAAATGCGACTGTGTCTGTTGGCATTAGCTAGCTTCAGCCTCCCACAATATTTGAAAGCTAATCAGTCATCTATAGAGCTGCAAATGCTAAAATATAAGAAAATGTAATTGTAATAATATGTTATGTAAACCATGTGCTCTGTTACAGTTACAAGCATGGTGTAGTCATGTTCAATAACTGTACTTTACCATCATTTAATCTGGCAGAATTATAGACTCCACATTGGAATTTTCATTCTCACTGTGACATTGAGCACCTCCACTGGTCAAGCATGTTTATGTGGTTTGAATTTGCAGGTCCAAGTTCCCCAAACCTGAACACCGGTCCGGAGGACAGCGATGGATGGAGACCTTTCCTGTCCTCCTCATGTGTTTCAACTGAAGTGAGTGTAACAAGGAAGTGTAATGTGACCACCCCTAATGCAGCTTTGGACCAAAGCCTCACCCTAAAGTAACCTGCGGTCAGGCCGTTGTTCAATTTGTTCTCCTGTCATTATCTTCTCCAAAGTTTAAAAACGGAAAGGAATTTGGGATTCTGCTTAGCATGTATTCTTGTGTGCACCAAACTCCTTGCAGTAAAGTAAGTGTATAGAATCAAGTCTTTTTATAAATACCTAAAATGTGGTAAAGAGCGTTTCACTGTCCTGGTATACATTTTGGTATATCGTCAGAAATACCAACACACCACCAACATGCACCTTGGCCGCAGGGCAATTGACATTATCCATAAATGCTTGTGCTGTACACTCAAGTGTCAGATTCAACTGGACTCTTTAGTTTGGTCATGCCAGATGGAAAATAGCAGTTACTGTTGACGGACTTGTAATGTTTGTGTTACCAACAGACGGACATGGGTTGCGGCTGGTGCTTGTCGGGTTTTGCTTATTGACAGGTGAACAGTGGAGGGTGTTGGCACAACACGGCGGCGCAGGGCTGCCGCTGATCGACCTGCATCATTACAGCCTGATGTGCGTGTGTCTGATGGTAGCGGTTTCCAGAACGGTGACCGGAGAAGTCATATGATCTGGCGGTCACCTGAACACTTGAAAACAATCCCCTAACCCTGAGCGGAGGGAGGGCCCACTTCCACACAAACATGTCACGCAATCCTCCTCACTCCTCTCCACTCCCTGTCGTCTCATTTCGCTAAGTGAGCTGCTCTTATTGTTTTGTCGTAGTGGCTCTGTTATGGCCTGGAACCCAGTCTGAGATCCAGAGGTGCTCCACTGAAGCTGTGCACCAACATGCATTGGGTTCATGACACACTTCGTTCATTTCATTTGGTCACGATTGCGATCTTCAGACAGGACTAGTTTTAGGTTCCAAGCTTCTTCTGAAAAAAATGGAGGATATTGGCTTCAAGGTCAGAATGTAGAGGATTATAAATCGTCCATCGGTGTCAAAGCTCGACACTGCACACGTTACCTTTGGCGGAAGGTCAAAACGTGCTCAACCTGCAAGTCTGTGTCCCTCTGTATCGCTGGCACAAGCCCATGACACACACACACACACACACACACACACACACACACACACACACACACACACACACACACACACACACACACACACACACACACACACACACACACACACACCTCTCCTCTCCACAGTCACTGAGCTCTGCATCAGGAAGTGCTTCGGACAAAGGCAGGAAGTAATGAGGAAGTCCTTTCTGGCAGTTCAGGCTGCAACAACAGTTTCTCTGCCAACATGCTTTCCTCCGGATTTCACACAAGAGTTACCACACACACACACACACACACCATGCATTCAGAGAAATCCATGTGTCTCTAAATGCCAAAACCATAAACAGTATATATACATATATACACATTCACAAATTCACACGTACATACGTATATATCGATGAAATCTACCACACTACAAAGGACAGGGTTACAATTTTCTCTCAGTCGTAATGATAAGTCAATCACATAATTTATTAAAATACAGGACCCACAATCCCCCAAAAGAAAATCTCTCTCTCTCTCTCTCTCTCTCTCTCTCTCTCTCTCTCTCCCTCTCTCCCTCTCTCTCTCTCCAACCAAATAACACATGTGTGTAACCACAAACACACACACACAGACCAGCAGATGGAGCAGCTGAAGTGGCCATGCACAGTGTTCTACTGTGCTGGTATCCTGAGACGCCCTCATCCTTCACTCACTACTGGCTGCTCAAATCTCTACAAGCAACCAATTGCCTGCATTCAGCTCCACTAGCGGCTAGCGATGTCTGCTAGCCACGCATACGTGGCCTGGGCTACTGCGCTTTTTCGGTGTGTGTGTGTGTGTGTGTGTGTGTGTGTGTGTGTGTGTGTGTGTGTGTGTGTGTGCGTACATATCTATTTAAAGTTTTTATTTGTCAAATGCATAGCAATGCAGCCAGTGCAGTCACTGATTGCAATGAAATACATGAGGAATAAGTCAAAGTTTAAATGAGCAAAGGAGTTTTTCATAAATTATATGCATAATGTGTAGGTACCGGTAGGGGAAGTAAAGAATATAAATACTGCAAATATCAAATAGTAAGTCCCATAAATAACAATGGACTTATGTAGTGTATGTTTCATTTGCATGTGCACCATTGGCACTTTGAATGTATCTACATGACATAATGTCATTTAGCAGACGCTTTTGTACAAAGCAACTTACAAGAAGTACATTTGTCACGGTTTCACATCAACTGTATGTCACAGTCAGTGAAACAATCTCTAGAAACAAGCAGTACTGGTAGAGTAAGACGGACTGTATTTCCATGTTTTGTTTTGTTTTGTCATAAAAGTATGTTGCACAGTGAAGGGGGTAGACAGATCAGTGCAAGATGGGTCCAGGTGTCGCCTGAAGAGATGGGTCCGCGATGGAAGATGGGGAGGGATTCCACCGTTCTGACACATGGGGGGAGCTTTTTCCTCCATCGAGGCGGCGGGGATGAGAAGAGTCGCAATTGGGATAATCGATCCCTGAGACCACATATCGACGGAGGCGCGAGGCGGCCTGCAAGGGTGGAGGAGCATTGCAAACGAGTCTGGAACCAGACCAGTGATTGGAGTTATGGAGGAGCAGTTGATGGACGGCCTTGTAGGAGAGCACCAGCGTCTTCAATCGGATTCCGCAGCATAGATGGGAAGCCAGTGGAGAGGTCGAAGGAGGGGAGTGACATGAGAACATTTTGGTTGGTCGGACAGTAGACGGGCCGCTGCGTTCTGGGTGCTGTCAGTGGAGCACTGCAGCAGTCTAGACAGGAGATGACAAGCACCTGAACCAGAGCCTGTGTCACGTCCCTCGTGAGGTATGGCCATCTTTGTTTGTTGTAGAGGGAAAACCTTCTGCTTGTTTTTCTATTTTTCTTCATGTTCCTTCATCTTCTAAATTCACACTTACAAGAAATATAATGGTAAAAGGTCCTTATTGTAATATGGGCATCTATACATTAGACAAAAAAATATAAAAAGCACAATGCTGGGGACCTTCTCACTGCGAATATTTAAGGATACTTCAAACCTCGTGTGACATTTTAGGTAATTTCTTTTTATTGAAAAAGACTAAAAATGTCATTCAGACTGTAAAATTGTTAACAAATGTATTGATGTCATAATATCATCATTATACAATACCACTGTACATGTTACGGCTCAACACAGAGTTATTGCCTGGCCCTATATATGTAATTATATGGGAGTTGATTATGTATAGGTCGTGCTCACGTCAACACTCTAATGGGCAAGCGTACGTGTACATGTGGCGCTGCCAGCTCCATTGATAATGTGTCGGAGAGTGGAGGAGAGGTAGTGTTCCACTTTCCCCGAGGTGCTCCGCCGCGCTAACCGCTACAGCAGCACTCACCGAGAGTGAATGAATGGAACGCTGTGATGGAGGACGAGGGAGAGTGCACGCGCGCACACACACACACAGAGGTGATACATTCCATGTTCCACGTACACAGAGAGAGGGAGAGTCCCCAACGGCACGTGCACACCCTTCTTTGCACAGTAGATCAATAATGGAGGCAGGGAAATACAAGCTGAGCACGCGTGCGCACACACACACCACCTTATCAAAGGTAATTTGAATTCCATGCTCAGGATGCAAGACGAGGGGAAAAAAAGCAGGACATAATTATTTCTACATGTCTCATGTAAACCTATTCTCTCTCTCTCTCTCTCTCTCTCTCTCTCTCTCTCTCTCTCTCTCTCTCTCTCTCTCTCTCTCTCTGAGTGATTGGAGGTGTGAGCGAGCGGAGCGTGTGAGCGTTTGGTAGAGTGAGTGGTTTTCTCTCTAACTTTTTCTATCAATTGTATGTTTATAATTATTTGTTGGTGACGGGTTTAGTTTTTTGTTGGTTGTAGGGTGTGCGCACAGCGGGTGGGGGGTGGTGGTGGTAGTGGTGGTGGTGGTGGTGCGGGTCCGCGGCCATGTCGGACCTCACCAAGCTAACGAGGAAGCACGGCATTAAGTTGCCCGTGTCTTCCTCGGTCTCGGTGGAGGACTGCAGCCTGGCGGTGGGGAAGGCTGTCGGCTACAGCAGCGTTGTGTCCGCAGCGCGGATGAACAGCGCGGTGGTCATTTTCCTGGATGGCGTAGACAAGGTGAACGCGGTGGTGGCGAGCGGCGTCACGGTGAACAAAATGTTTGTTCCCGTCCTGCCTCTCTCCACACCGGCGAGGAGGGTGAATTTGGCGAATGTTCCGCCGTTTATTAAAGATGAGACCCTCACTAAGGAACTGGCGAGGCACGGGAAGGTGGTGTCGCCAGTTAAAAAAGTCCCGTCGGGGTGCAAGTCGCCGCTGCTCAAGCATGTGGTGTCGCACAGGAGACACGTCCTGATGGTGTTGAACAACAGGGATGCGGAGCTAAACGTAGCTTTTAAAATCAGGGCGGATGAGTTTGACTACGTGGTGTTTGTCAACACTGACACCACCAAGTGCTTTGGGTGCGGTGGGGAGGGACACCAGGTCAGGGCATGTCCAGGTAAGAAGGCAGGCGGCGAGACAGGTGAGGGGCAGAAGGGTGGACAGGACAAGGAGGGAGCACAGGAGGGGGCAGGTGAGGGTCAGAAAGGGGAAAAGCAGGCGAAGGTGGGGGCACAGGGGGGAGCAGGGGGGGGTCAGGAGGGGGGAAAACAGGCAAAGAAGGGGGCACAGGAGGAGGCGGGGGAGGGCCAGAAGGAAGGAGGGGAAAAGCAGGTGAAGGTGGGGGCACAGGGAGAGGCAGGTGAGGGCCAAATGGAGGCAGGGGAAAGACAGGTGGAGGTGGGGGCACAGGGGGAGACAGGTGGAGGGCGGAAAGGAAAGGAGAAGAAACAGGTGAAGGTGGGGGCACAGGAGGGGGCAGGCGAGGGGCAGGGGAAAAAAAAGGAGGGGGGGGAGGGGAATGTGGAGCCGCAGGAGGGAACGGGTGGAGGTAGACAGCGCAGCCAGGTGAGCGTGGAGACACGGGGGGAGGCAGGCGAGGGTCTGGAAAGAAGGCAGGTAAGGGTGGGAGGACAGGAGGGGAAGGAGGAGGGTCCGGAAGACAGGCAGGTGGGTGCGGGGGGACAGGAGGGGACTGGTGAGGGAAAGGAAGCTACGGAACAAAGTCAAAGGAGTGCAGGTGACGTAGCTAGGGAGGAGGAGGCACTGGAAGGAAGTGACTTTGAGATGGGGGATGAGGACGATCGGTTGAGAGTCCCCCGGCTCAAAAGAAAGTCCAACAAAATGGCAGGAGACTCTCAGGCGAAGAGAGGGACAGCAAGCCAGGGGAAGGCAAGTCAGGAGGTGGAGCAGGGAGGCTCGGAGTCAGAGTCCTGGATGGAGGAGGACTCTGCTGCAGACAGTGAGGGGCAGGTCTTTCTCGGTGTAAAGAAGAAAAAGGGCAAAAAAAGCTACAGTGTGGGCAAAATAAAAGCGTTTCTGCACAGGACGAAGAATGTGAAAGGGATTAAGGTGGAGGATTTTTTCTCAGACAAGGAGTTGCTGGCGAACGCGGCCCAGCAACAGATGAGGAGTAAGGGGAGAGGAGGGTTCACGGACCAGGAGGTGTACAGGTTAAAGAAAATAGTGCAGAAGATCAGGAAGGAGCTGAACAACGGAGAGGATGGGGAGGAGGTGGAGGTGGGCGCTGCTGTTCGGGCTGTTTCCCTTTTCCGTTGCAATGAGTGACTTTAACATCAGCACGCTGAACGCGAATGGGGCCAGAGACGCAGCTAAGAGGTCTCTGCTGTATGAGCTGATGGAGCAGAAGAGGCTGGATGTGCTGTTGGTGCAGGAGACCCACAGTGACTCTGGCAATGAGGCTGACTGGAAGAGGGAGTGGGGGGGGGAGGTGGTGCTAAGCCACAAGAGCACCACCAGCGGTGGGGTGGCTCTTCTCTTTTCTAAGAGCTTTGCCCCAGCATCCTTTGAGGTGGAGGAGGTGGTGGAGGGCAGACTGATGGTGGTGAGGGCAGCATTTGAGCATCATAAGTTTGTCTTTATAAATGTGTACGCTCCCACCACAGGACCACACAGAGTCACTTTTTTGCAAGTTTTAAATGGGGTTTTAAGCAAAGCTCGTACTGGGGAGTTTTTGTTTCTAGGAGGTGACTTTAACTGCACCGAGAACGACCTGTTAGACAGGAACCACTGTGAGCCGCACAGAGCATCGCAGAACGCGATGAGGCTGCTCTCAAGCGAGAACGAGCTAACGGACGTGTGGAGGAGAACCAACGGGGATGAAAGACAGTACACCTGGGTGCACTGCAGAGGCAACTCTTTATCGTTGGCCAGACTAGACCGGTTTTACTGTTTTAAGCACCATTTTAACATTTTTAAGGAATGTAGAATGGTGCCTGTTGGTTTTACCGATCACTCCCTGGTTGTTTGCCGTGTTTTTATCGCCAATGTAAAGCCCAAAAGCGCATATTGGCATTTTAACACCACCCTACTATGTGACTCCAACTTTAAAGATGCTTTTAGGTTTTTTTGGGAAGGTTTTAGAGACAGAAAGCAGGATTTTATTTCCTTAAGACTGTGGTGGGACTATGGGAAGAGGGAGATAGAGCAGCTCTGTCGGCAGTATACTCTCAATGTCACACGGGACATCACCAGATCTATGAGGGATCTGGAGACTGACATTGTGGAGTTACAGGGTGTAGTGGAACCCACTGGGAATCGAGATCACATTAAGGACCTCAAGTCTAAAAGAGCTGCTCTTGCAGACCTACTAGGCACCAAGGCGCAGGGGGCGCTGGTCCGCTCTCGCTTCCAGAGCGCAGCACTGATGGACGCACCATCTAGTTTCTTTTTTAGCCTGGAGAAGAGCAACGGGCAGAGCAGGTTTATCCACGCCCTGAGATCAGACACGGGACAGGAGCTCAGGAGGCCGGAGGAGATCCGGACGAGAGCCGTGGACTTTTATACAGAGCTGTACAGAAGTGAGTACGAGGAGCAAAAAGAACTGTTTTACTCCTTTTGTGGGAATTTGCCCAGGGTCCCGGAAGATGTCAGTGCGGTGCTGGGGGAACCTCTGACCCTGCAGGATCTTTCCACGGCCCTGCAGAGCATGAAGGGGGGTAAGGCCCCTGGCATCGACGGGATTCCTGCGGAGTTTTACAAAGAGTTCTGGGAGGAGTTACGGGAGGACCTTTTAATGGTTTTTAATGAAGTTTTTAAAGATAAGTTATTGCCAGTCAGCTGCAGGAGGGCAGTCATCACTCTCCTACCCAAGAAAGGAGACCTGCAGGAGATCAAGAACTGGCGTCCTGTGTCCCTTCTGTGCACGGACTATAAAATCCTGTCGAGGGCACTGGCCAACAGGCTGAGGGAGGTGATGGACCTGGTCGTCCATCAGGACCAAACTTACTGTGTGCCTGGTAGGTCCATTCTGGACAATGTGTCCCTAATTCGGGATATTTTGGACGTCTCTAGTTCTCTGGGCATTGAAACTGGGCTCATTTCGCTAGACCAGGAAAAGGCGTTTGACCGGGTTGAGCACCCTTACCTCTGGAAAACTCTGGAGGCTTTTGGCCTCAGCCCTGGTCTGATAGCCATGATCCAGGTTTTGTACCAGGACATCGAGAGTATACTGAAGATTAATGGAGGGCTGAGCGGCCCTTTTAAAGTGCGTAGAGGGGTGAGACAGGGCTGCCCCCTCTCAGGGATGTTGTACTCTCTGGCCATAGAACCATTGCTGTGTCAATTAAGGACGAACATCGAGGGTGTGTTTCTAAACGGTCTCGAGAGAAGCCACATTCTATCAGCCTATGCGGACGACGTCATTGTCTTAATAAAGAAACAGGACGAAATCAGCAAACTGGAGGGGATCGTCAGGGACTTTGGGCTGCTATCAGCAGCGAAAGTCAACTGGGGCAAAAGCGAAGCGCTGGCTGTGGGCGGATGGAGGGGGGGACTTTTAAAACTGCCAGGAGGCTTACGGTGGCGAAGGGATGGGTTTAAGTATCTGGGAGTGTTTTTAGGGAGCGAAAGTGTGGTGGGGAAGAATTGGGAAGGACTGCTAGGAAAGATACAGGGCAAGCTAAGAAAATGGAGGTGGGCACTGCCACAGCTGTCCTATAGGGGCAGGACGCTCATTATTAACAACCTGGTGGCCTCACAGCTGTGGCACAGAGTGGCGTGTGTCCAACCACCAGACCTGCTAGTTAGGAAGATACAGGCCGAGCTGATAGACTTCTTTTGGGGGCGGAATTTCCACTGGGTCAGGAAGGAAAGGGTCTTTCTGCCTAAAGAGGAAGGGGGGCACGGTGTGGTGGACATCAAAAGCAGAGTGGCAACTTTTAGGTTACAGTTTGTGCAGAAGTTGTTAACGGGGTACTTTAACGTTTGGAAGGACGTGGCGGGCTTGGTCTTAAAGAGGACTGGGAGGATGGGACTTGACCGCTCGTTGTTTTTAATGGACACGAGTCTTCTAAACAAGTCGGGCTTACCCCGTTTTTATCAGGAGCTTTTTAAAGCATGGGGGTTATTTAGGAACAGGAAAAGGGAGGCCGCAGATTCCCTCCACTGGCTCCTGGAGGAGCCGGTGATCGGAGGAGCCAGGCTGGATGTGCAGGACGGGGCCACTCCAGGACTGAGGAGCATCCTGAGGGAGGCGGGGGTCCTGACCCTGAGGCAGGTGGTGGCGGCGGCGGGGAGCGACCTGCAGGACGGCGAGGCCATGGCGGAGCGGCTGGGGGTGAGGTCCACCAGGATCGTACACCTGGTGCTCAAGAGGTGGAGGGAGACGCTCACGGAGGAGGAGCTGGCCCTGCTGAAGGAGTACGGCGAAGGCGCGGAGGAGCCAAACTCGGAGGATCCCTTCCCGGAGATGACCCTGACCCCCAACCTGGAGGGGTCCTCCGGGAAGCTGCTGCACAGGGCACGTTATGCAGAACTGGACCTGCACGCAGCCAGCGGGAAGGCTTTTTACAAAGAGTGTGTGGTCGTTTTAAATAGGAAGGGACTGGAGGGGCGGCAGGACACTGTCTGGAGGGGACGGCTCCAGATGGGGGGACAGGAGGAGCCGTGTTGGAGGAGTTTTTACAAAGCTCCCTCCAAGAAAAGGACGGGGGACCTCCAATGGAGGGTCCTACATGGAGCCATAGCTGTCAACAGCTTTGTTTCTGTTTTTAATCCCACGGTCGCAAATGAATGTCCATTCTGCAAACTGCCAGAGTCCGTGTTTCACTGTTTTGCAGAGTGCGACAGACTTTTAGAGCTTTTTAGTCTTTTAAAGGAAAGTTTTAAGCTCTTTAAGGAGGAGTGGTCCAGAAACTGTTTTATTTTTGGGGCTAGATACTACAGGGCCAACGCAGAGAAATGGCGACTGCTTAATTTTCTAGTAGGGGAAGCGAAGATGG
>NC_137193.1:43775009-43915009 GCF_960531495.2 Zeus faber
GGCGGAAACAATATTTAATAATTAAATGATACTATTAATTAATTCATAATTGTATTTTTTATAATTAATTAAATTAATATAAATGAAAAAAGACTATTTAAAATAACTAACGTCTGTTGCATTTTTAAAAACAATTGCAAGACAGATCCGGTAGTGGCAGGGCCTGTTGCTCAAAGACATTGCATTGTGGGTAATGTAGGAACCCTGTCTGCGCAGGGCTGGAGTGGGATGATGGTGACAGAGAGATCGCTATGAGAGCCGATACACTTGTTGCGTGTAATTACTTTATTCTTAAAGTTAGAAGGTAGCTGTCTGTCAACTACCTGTCCGCAAAAAATGCGGAAGTTCGATGGTTACATTCAAATGGATTAAACAGATAGAGACAGACATTTCATCAACTTTTTAAACCTTTGGGATTAAAATAAAATGGACACAATTCAGACCTGTTGCTCTGGAGAGGACACAAACATGGAATATGTTTTGGACTGCATCGGGGGTGAGTGAGTAAATTTCACAGTATCGGTATCATCCCATTCTAAATAGTAGTCAGTTATTGTTCCGAGAAAAAATTCTGAATCAGCATCCCGAAAAACAAACATAATATTATGTACAATCACATTGTCATATTGCTTATTACTAATGCAATACAGTTGGATTAAGCGGCGCAGTGCTGTCGGCACAGGTTGCTGATGTAGGTTATTGTTTTTTATTTGCCAGAACGTCTCATGACAAACGCTGGTTCAGTCGATCCGCATAAAATCAAACCGGTTAGCGGTAGTACACCGGACCGGACAAACCAGAAATCGACCCAACTCTAGGACAGTCAAATGTTTGCCTGTTTGGGGCTTGATTTCCTGTGCCCCCAAGATTTCTCTAAAAAGCGAGCAAAACATGAAGAAATTGCAGCCCCCGACGCGCTGGACACTGAATGTAGTACTGCACTGAGCTCCATCAGCTCAAGCATGGCCACCTGAACATAAATGTATGGGTACCCAATAAACACATTCATATAAACACACACACTGATGCGCGCACATACACACACACGCAGTAAAAGCAACAGGTCGTGAATGTCTCATACTCTCAGGAGTATATACTGTAATTGAGAGGGAGTCATGCAGGAGTTCTTGCAGTAAAATATGACATTTGTTGGTTCGGTCTACATTACCGACACACACACACACACACACACACACACACACACACACACACACACACACACACACACACACACACACACACACACACACACACACACACACACACACACACACACACACACACACACACACACACACACACTTTTTCCTGCTGGGGAGGTGCATGTATAGGACCAGAGGAATACAGCCTCTCTCCTCGCTCTTACCTCGGGCCACAAGAACCCTATAAAAGTACAACAAAAACAAGCCGACACTTTCCTCTCACACATAAACTTTAATGCCCCGTCTTATGTTCTTCCACTCAATGCCCGTGTGTGTGTGTGTAACTTTAAATAACTGTAAATCTCTGAATGAACACCATAGTTATCCCTGACATGCAACATGTGTACTAATGCATGTCAAATTCGTTTTGGGTCGCATGTGGGACACAATGGGGTCGCATCTTTGCCAACACTGCAGGAGCCTTTAATGGTAAAAACCCACTCCTCCTCCTCCATACAAACTCATCAGAGAATACATATACTTCTAATAAAAATGAGACATGAGAAAAGTATTTCAAATAATACTTTCAATAGATGAAAATAAAAAATAACAGACTGGTTGTATCAGCCCATGCCTTGGTGCAAAGAAGCATGTTTATATGGAATATGCAAGTTAGTTTTTTATTATTATTTATTAATTTGTTTAAAGTTCTGTCAGTTCGAACCTCTGGCCAAACGTTACCTCTGTGTGCGTCAACACTTGCTTTTCAATGCGCGAAATACTGGAACAAAATGAAGTTGAGTCAACAGCGATTGGACCGATAAGTTTTACTGCATTCGTTCAAACAGAGGAGGGGCGTGAGGTACAAATAGCACAGAGAGAAAAGAGACAGAGTATTGCAAGTTCTGAGGACTATGCAAACGCACATTTACAGTAAATTGCACACATGTCCAACACACACACACACACACACTCACACACACACACAGCTACGTGTGGAGAGGGAGAGGCATTGCGTCATGAAATGGCTCCTGCTTTGACACATAACACTTAACTAAACTGGTGCCTGTCACATGACACCGTGTACGATGTCTTACCTGCTCTCCTGGCCTTTCCCAAGCGGAGAACACACGCGCGCGCGTACACACACACACACACACACACACACACACACACACACACACACACACACACACACACACACACACACACACACACACACACACACACACACACACACACACACACACACACACACACACACACACACACACACACACACACACACCTCTGTGGCCGACCAATAAAAATATATTATCATTTATCGCCTTTCAGTGTCGTCCACTCCAGTAAAAGCTGTGGTGGTGTGGTGTTATGAGATTAACAAATTGTGTGTGTGTGTGTGTGTGTGTGTGTGTGAGTTTCCCCACTAGGGCTGAGTGATAAATATTAAAGGGAGTTTTATCTGAGATGTTTTATTTGTCATTTTTCCTCAGATTTCATACTTTAGATCAACGTAATAAAACACGGTTGGGTTCTTGAAGATGGGATTTTTCTCCTTTATCACATGTAAAGGTACATTTTGAAACAAGTACTCCCGCTGTTCCCTAATAAATATTGCACAAAATGACCTGCAACATGGGATCAAAAAACCTTTATCTCTTATTGTACTTATTATACTTATACTATATACTTATAATTTACTTGTTTTCCGGCTTGTTTCTACTCGCTTTGCCAAGTTAATAAAGCCCCTTCAACTGAACTGAATTGAGAGGAGAGAGAGAGAGGGAGAGAGAGAGAGAGAGAGAGAGAGAGAGAGAGAGAGAGAGAGAGAGAGAGATACTGTAGATAGGTGTGCTGTCCATCTTAAAGCGTAGCGTGTAGCGTGGATTCAGCGTAATATTGGATGTTAGAGCGTCCACCCAGGCAGACAGACCGGGAAAAAGATGAAATAACAACACAAGCTATAATCGCCTTCAGAAAAATAATAAGCATTCTCTGTGTGTCTCACAATAGAAGCCATTCTCTGTGTTTAGGGGAGAGCAGGAAAATGTGAGCGGCCGCCCGGCTGACAAGACTGACACAACGGCTGCAGCCAAACCATCCCGCAGCTCAGTTCCACCAGAGGACTGAAACGCTGTATAATTTATAACAAACAAGTGTACTGTTGTAACTCACTTTTATGCCTGTCTGTTTGTCTGCCTCTCACTCACTCCTTCACCCTTTAGCTTCCCTTTAACGTATTTCTCTTTTTCCATATTCCGCTGCTTTTATTTTCTTTTTATCCATAATGCCTACCTGTCACTGTGCGGTTCGCTGTTTTACAATGTAGACGAGCCCTTTCTCACACCGAGCCGCTCGCTAGCCTGTAATTACTGAACACTTGCCCACGACATTCCAGTCAATGATTACTAATCAGGGGGAGGGCCTCCCCCACCCCCAACAGCTAATATCAGGATCGTCCCCCCATATCATAGAAATCATTAGGAAAGCCGTTTGGAGCAAAAATATCAATCGCCTGAAATTGATTTCTGGGAGGAAAAATCTCTGGTGCATATTCTCATTATGTGTCTCAACGGGCCACTTAATAACACGCAGGGTGATGGATTCTGGAACGCTACACTATCACCTTCAGCCAGTCAATATGGACATGCTTCCACTCCTCAGCATAACCTTTTCCAGGACATTTTTTATTTTTAATTCAGCCAACACACGGCACACGAAATGAAGGAAAACTAAAGCCGGAGAACAAAAACCTGGCTAAGAAAGTAGGGCTGGGCAATATTGACAAAATCTAATATCGCAATATTTTTGACCAATACCTCGATATTTGATATATAAAATATATACACATAATGTCTGACAAACAGTCATTAGTAATGTGGATACTATGACCAACCCCCCCCATTCAGACACGGTGAAATAAAAACGCTTGTCGCGAGGATGTAGCTGTAGCTCTCGCACAAACTACGGCTTGTGGCTGCACTCCTCATTTGCAGATCCAACTCTGAGTGGGCAGTTTCTTGCGGGACTGTGCATAGCGTAGACGGTCGGCCTGGCATGAACTCCAGAATAGCACTGGTGGATTGTTAGAATATATAATCTCTTATTTCTCCTAAACAATCCAACAAAATCCAATTGTGACAAAAATTGAGGTGGGACACAGGCCAGGCGGGAGCCGATTATCCATTCATTTCTCATTTATATCGGCTAGTTTAAAAGTTTGTTCATCCATCCAACATCTGCAGGTGGCACACAGGCTGTTTAGCCGGGCGGACGGAACTCCCCGATGTTGTTAAGAAACTTTTAAACGAGCCGGCCAGGTGGACCGGGTTGTCGCTTCACCACATCATGTCTAATTTGCATTGAGTTGAACCAAGCTCAACTTTTTCTTGTCGCTACGCTCACCCTCCCACTGTCGCTTAATGTCGCTGATGTCGATGTCACTTCCTGTCGCCGCTATACAGAATGAATGAGATCCTGTAGCTTTTGGCGCTGCACATGTGAAATAGCCCTATTGCAGTTACTATTGCAGTTAATACTTTGTGATGCTTTAGAAGTTCTGAAAATTGCATGATTTCACACTCATGAACTCATAACTACAGTATGTCCCGATATTACAATAACCAAAATTCCACATGATATCTAGTCTCATATTGATAATAAAAACAATGCAGGATACACAAATAAGATAACCATCCAAGGTAACAACCAAACAAAAGCACACACACACACACACACGCACACACAAACAAACAAACAAACAAACAAACAAACAGACGCTTACTTCTCTGGCAGCGGCTCTGGGTCCAGCAGCGCCCCCTGAAGTGTCCGTTGATGGTGTTCTGCGGACAGACAGTCTGACCCTGCGCTGTGCCGGGACACACGTTCCCGCACTCCCTCTCATTCTTGTTGGCCACAATGTAGTTGTCCTCCACCGAGTCCAGGATCTTGGACCAGTCCAGCGTGGCCAGGTAGCAGAGGTCGGGGTTCTTCTCGATCCTCACCGCTCCCCGGGTAATGTTCATGAGGCTGTGCAGGCCCACCTCCTTCAGCTGCAGCATCTCAAACACCACCAGGGCGTAGTTGAAGAACAGGTTGTTGCCGCGGATCACTGTCAGGTTGGGGAAAAGCTCGCTGAGGCTTTCCATGCCGTAGACGCGGAACAGCAGCAGGTAGTCGGTCACCACCCGGAGCTTGGGGAAGCTGAGGCCCCGGAAGTCCTCGGGCTTGGTCTTGAACATGAGCAGAATCTTCAGGTGGCCCTCGATGATGGTGCAGTTCTCCAGCGACATGAGGTTGGTCACGTTGTTACGGATGTCCTTGCTCTGGCAGACTGGAGAGAGAGAGAGAGAGAGAGAGAGAGAAGAGAGAGAGAGAGAGGAGAGAGAGAGAGAGGAGAGAGAGAGAGAGAGAGAGAGAGAGAGAGAGAGAGAGAGAGAGAGAGAGGGGGAGAGAGAGAGAGAGACAGAGAGAGAGAGAGAGAGGGAGGTAGAGAGGGAGGTAGAGGGGGAAAAGAGAAAAGAGGGTAGTTCAGCAAAACTGTTTCAAACAAGTTTGGCCGCCACTGATTTAAACCCCTGTGCTTTTTTCGGTCTTGTGACATGTGAGTTAACTTAAACTCGGGTAGGTTAAGTGTCTTGCTCAAGGGCAGGTTATTGGAGGTTGAGGTCAGTCGATGGAGAACATTACACAATCACATATAAAAAAATATATATACATTTCTGGTTACCAACCCCCAAAAAAAGCAAAAAACAGAATAGCTCAGATGGAGCAGCACTTGAATGAATTGACAAGGCGTTCCTTAGAATTATCTCGGCTGGAACCTGTGGGTCTAGCGGGCAAGTAAGTAGGCCTCAATTAGCTACTGTATTAAAAACAATCGGATATGAGCATCAATGGCTCTTTCTCTTTCCCATCTAAGCCATGAAACCCCGAGTGATTTGCATTAAGTAGAGCAGAGCCATTCACAAATGCAGCCTCCCTCAGTCCCCTCCATGATCTGCCTGCCTGCGAGGGCTCGCTCTCCATCTCTCCGTTTCTCCCCATTTCTCCATTTTTATTGCCTCCAACAGTCCTTCCCCAGAGAGGAAATTATTGTACAGCACTGTCTCATCTGAATGAAGCCATCAGCGAAGGGATAACAGAGCTAAAAGCCTGGGAGCGAGTCGTTTCTCCCTCCTCATTCATAACCTAGCTGCTGTACGCTCTAACACACGGATGAAAACGTGCAGGCACATACAGTCACACGGATCACAAGAGGGGGAATGGAAGGAATTCATGAGGTGACACACATTAAGACAGACATTTGGAGAGCAAAATTAGATTTCTCTGGTATACTAGTAAAAGTAAAATGGTTAAAAGGTCGAATGATCAATGCTTATATACACAAGACTCAAATTATTGTTGCTCTTGGTTTGGCGACAGGCATCAAGGTCGGTAATGCCTAACATTACTGGTAATGGCTTCTTCTACGTCTACCATCTCTCAACGAATTTTAAGGGATACAGAAAAAAATAAATTCAATTCATAAATTCAATTGCACTGCTGCCTCACAGCAAGAAGGTCCTGGGTTCGATTCCCGCCTGGGGCGCTGTTGGCACCGTGCTCCGGTGGGTTATCTCCCAAATAGGAGCCTTTCTGTGTGGAGTTTGCATGTTCTCCCCGTGCTCACATGGGGTTTCCTCCACGTCAGTAAGGACCCCCAACAAAAACATGCACCCATCATTGTCTGACCAGCAATGGACAATTATCACCTGGTCCCCGGGCGCGTCAACGAATGCTGCCCAATGCTCCTGGCTGTGCCCCCGGAGGAAGGACAACCCAGGATGGGTCAAAAGCAGAGAATCCATTTCACCGGCCACCATCAAAAGCATGTGCGTGTGTGTGTGTGTGTGTGTGTGTGTGCTAGCATGTGTTATAGTGTGGTGTGTTGCATGATAAATAAAGACTGTTTCTTCTTTCTGAAGACGTTTAAAGAAGGTTGGATGGTAAAGAAGGCTGAAATTCCTTTCACTGTAAGTCTTTTTCTTTGGAAGCAAACAATTTTACAATTTGTCAAAATAGAAAAAGATTCAAGTTAGTTTGCGTGGGCAGTGTTTATTTGGGATGGCACTTCGCTGAGAGAGGCATGACTCTCCTAGCACTCAACAAATCAAAGACGTGCTGAATGGCGCACAGCAATGACTGCATTGTGTAAATATGCACTTAGATCGCACGTTCCAATTCACATTCTGGGCAAATACATAGAAAACAAAAGTCAGGTAGCGATAAGATGAGGGAGATATACAAACTAAGTTCAATGTATATCATGCACGTTTTACGTTGACTTAACTCACTGTCATTGAAACAAATTGATCTGGACAAAAAATGCCTTCCTGCTTGGGAAAGGCGAACGCCGGCACCAACATTGTGAGCAGCATATAGAGGGGCCCATGCATAACACAAAATACTTCAAATTGAATGGCTCCAGCTAAAAAAGAGGATCAAATATGGGATTTTTAAAAAGAAGGAATCGAATGGGTTACCACTTAAAAAAATCATTAAATTCAATGATATAATTCAATACATTCAATGAAATTGAAATTGAAAATATATGCACTCAACTAACTTGTGTTAAGGACTTTATGATTCCTAAAGGCTTACAGGAGATGAACGGCATTTGTTTTGTCACGTATCTCTACCCGGAAGTAGGTGTCATTCGCCCACACGCGGGAGAAATCCACGACACCACCAAGGCTATCATATCAAGCGCAATCAAGATCATACACAACAAGAACTTTATGGCTCTGTTTTGCACGGTGCCATAGATCTTTTGCTGACCCTTGCCAACCCGCAGGCGGGAGCTACCTATTAACTCATCTTTCTGTTAATAGTTAACAGGACAAACATGTCAACAATCCAGGTACAAACTCTGAGCCACAGCAGCACATCAATGGAACAGCTAAGCCTCTTATTTAAATGGATAGCAGCCAGTCAGGCCTGTAATAGCTCCATGGCCAAATAAGACTGTGTTGTTTACTACTGCAGGATGAGACCGTAGCTGGTAATTAGGGTTGGCAATACAAAGTTCCACTCAACATTAAAACTATAAACATACAAAGCTGGACTTCTTTTATAAAATGCTGAAATGCTCTTGCCAGCTTGTTCTTGGTCCAAATTGGAAGCAATAACAGAGCAAAAAAAAAAAAAAAGCTTTTCTGATTATTTGGGTTTCATATCCAATTGCACTGATTGCCCCCTTTTACATTAGCATTTACATTGTACATTCGAGGTCACCATTTTGACCTTACCTACATCACGGTTTCAAAACACCTTTGTTGAACCAGAAGAAAGAGGCTTATACCCAGAAGGAAATAACCAACCTTAAATATCCTGTTGGTCACATGTGGAGGAAATAACAAAGGGGTGTCGAAACTCTATGTATCATGACATGGTGACAACATTTATTTTACAATAAAAGGAATTGGTCCAAGAGAGATATCATTCAATGGCTGTTGATTGTACTCCTCTGTCCACAGTGCAGAGAGGTACAGCCCATGTCTTTGGTTTGTTAAGCAGTACAATGGTAATCATGTCCTCGACCGACTATGCAAACAGAGCGTGTGCTTGGGTTGCTCTCTGCATGCACATAACTGTGAGCATGATGTGCATGCATGTGTGTCAAGGTGAATCTTGGTATGAGGCCACAAGCGACTGGAAGACAATTGAGAAGCCAAGAATAGAGGAAGCCTGGTTTACATCACATCACCAAAGACATAATTGGACAAACATCATAAAAAAAGCCTTTCCATAGCAACAAGTTAACTCCAGCACAAAAACAAACACACCAACTTCCAAAGGAAGAATGATGAGTATGAGGATCTTAAATAGACTGGGACACAAGTCAAAATACATAAAATATATGTATAATAATTTCTATATGAGATTGACACTCTTGTGCAGTAATCCTATTCCACCGACTCAGTTTTTGAGAGAACACTAGATGAATTCCCAGATAATTTATTTGAGGGCATATTCCATTCTAGCGGAAATGACTCCCAACCAAAGAAAGCAAATTACCTTTTATATCCACCAGCCGCATGGCCTGGCAGAGTACACATTTCAAGAACGAATGATTATTTTACCAGGCAAAATGCTTTCTGGAATAAATGAGAGCGTAACTATATACCTGCTTACATGGTTGTAGTGTGAAGCAGACAAACCTACAAACCTTAAACCAGTAGTTTGCTGATGTCTGGTATTCATTTTCAAACCCTGGTCTGAGCCATGAAGTACAAACTGATCTAAAAGCCAAGAGTGTCCTTAGTGACAACTAATCTGGCTTCTACTCATTATCAACGGAGAAACTCAAAAAAGTTGTTTGGTGACATCAAGCCACAGCCATGTCTCACTGTCTCACTCGCACTGCCGAGTACCCCGGAGAGGCTCATTTCAAATCTACAAAAACAGACAAAAATATTTGTGACCACAGGAATGATGCAAGCAGAATTTTATTTAGTGTGTGTATATATATATATATATATATATATATATATATATATATATATATATATATATATATATATATATATATATATATATATATATATATATATATAAATAAAAATGTATTTCCACATTCAAGAGAGACTCATCTACAGTTGATTTACAAAGCGCAGAGTTCAGCGACTGGTTGCTGGGTGGTCATGGCTGAAGGCAGCTGAAGGAGCCACTGTCTGCTGCTTATAAAGGCTCAGTGGAGATGACATCAGTCATCGGTTAGAAAAGCACATGGCTTGGTAAGGTCACACAAAGAACCAAGCATCTATCATGTGAACCGGTTCTTCAAATCGAGCCCCGGGCCGGTATTTACCCGTGAACCCCTGGTCCACATCGTGGGGCTAATAAAAAACATTTCTTCTTTGCGAGTCAGTAGCCACCACCAAAAACAGATACGTCAAGCTGTAAGCTTATCCGCTTTAGATGGTGCCCAAGGGTTAAGTGAAAGCTGTGCGAGACACAGATTTGTGGCCATTGTTCCCTCCTCACACATCTTTAAAAACATTCCTATAAAATTGATGACAGATCAGTGGTGAGAGATCAACTTGAACCCAGGTCACAGTGGTACATGCCTTGAGGTGGCTTGACTTCAAAAGTGTACACAAATGTGCATACATACACACATAAGCCCCTTTCACACATAGTTCCCAGTAAATAACTGGGATAACCTTTCTGGCACCGCTAGTGAGTTCCACTATTCACACATGGAGCCACATTGAGAAACATTTCCGTCTTGTGCCTTTTCACACATGCCATGACAATGCCGGAATAGATGGGGCAATGGGCAGTCCAGCTGAAGTCCCCAAGTCCTGGTATGAACCCCTGATGCCAGAGAGCGACAGAAGGAGCAGCAGCCGTTGGAGGGACGCACAGACAAGTGACACTTGCGGGACAGGAGGATGTATGTGGACATAGCACACAAATAAAAATAAATATGCCTATGAAATAAATCCTGAAATAAATCCTGAAATATACACCTGATGGACCAGCTGGAGCAATAACCCTAACCCAATGAAATTAAATCAGTGTGATAATTTTCAACATGTCCTACACTCTCTGCCTTTGGAGAAGGAACGTTCTCCACTCGTTCTACCTCTCCCTGTCCCCTTGCTTGACGCAGAATGATGTCATCAGACATCACATGTCTAGAGTCTGAGTGGTCTTCAAAAAAATAAAATAAAATATAAGAATATAAAGACCTGTGTCTGTAGAGACTGGATGTGTTTCAGTTTCTCGTCTTTGTAGCAGAGCGCCACGGTTCGGACTCGCCATTTTTCCAAATGTTTTTATTTTCTTCCCGAAAATATATAAATAAATAAATAAAAAATTTATGAAATAAATAGTTGCTAAAACCCACAACTTGTGATTTGACAATACCTTATTCGGTTACGGCTCCACCACTACGGTACATTACGTGCATATTCCGACAATGTTACTGCTTCCATTCACAACACAGCCGTCCCAGCATTTTACCAGAAATGTTACCACATCTTACAGTGGGTAATTCCGGGAACAGATTTCCCGTAACATCCATCCCTGTTCCCATTCACACATGACCCCATGCAAGAACATTTCCAGAACATTGCTGGGAAAGACTGCATCTGTAAAAGGAGCTAAAATCAAGCATAAAAACACACCCTCCCCAGTTTAAACAGACATTTCATTCAGTGGTAGAGCTCCCATGACTGAGCGGCTTTCATTCATTGCACAGCATATGTAACCCTTCTCCAAGAATCAATCGATATAGCGGTATGAGAGTTACTGAAGCGTGAAGGAGGAGAAAAGGAAGTGTATGTACAATGTGTAGATTACCTTTCCTTCCATTAGGATCCATAATACTTTTAAAACTCGTTATGCTCTTATACATGCCCTTTTGCCATTCTCCATACAGGGTATTTGATCATGATGTGTACATAGTATACACATATGATCCACAGACCACGTGCACTAAGCCCCATTAACCCGACCACCACTCTTAACACTGTAACAAATGTGTTTTATTATCCACAGAAAGAGAAAGAATCTTGTTTTCTGTCTCTGTCACACACAATATTGAACTCCGCACAAGTCACTGTGCAGCTGGTGTCACTTGCAGCCAAAACCAACCTTGTAAAAGTAAAATAAATCAAATGTCAACTTTCTTTCACGAGACATAGCAGTAGCCAGGCTACATTTATAAATAAACAAGTACAATAAACTACTGTATATTGTGGCTATGTGAACAGGTTGGAATCGAACAATGTAGCGACAAAAGTCAACCCATCAAATCAAAGAAGAACTAACCCACCATTTACGTTATCTTAATTTATGACATGCTCCCCATTCCCATTTTTCATTATAAATATATTCGCTATTACACGTCGGCAGTGAGCATATTCCAATAGCAGGCAAAGTGAGCCGACTGAGAGAAATGGAGAGTCGGCGACAAGTATACAGTACATGGTGAGAGAAAGAGTGTGAGACACAGGAAAACACACGAAAGACTGGCAAGACAAGGGCGTGATACAAGGCGTGGAGGTGAGCAGAGAGACGGAGCGGCACAGTAGGAGTCCTTTCCCTGCGACTGCAACAGCACACGGAACCTTACACCTCCTCACCCCCCCCCCCCCCCCCCCCGCCCCCACCCCCACACCCGTCCATCTTATCTTCTGGACACATCACGCAGGCCTGCAGGCCACCCACTCGCCGCCAGCCCACACTACTAACCGGACACCTATTGTGCAACGCGACAACATAACAAACAGTGTTACACAACACCGTGGGGGGGGCAAGGGTGCAACAACACCCCCTTCCCCCAGTGATATTTGAGGGCCAGAGAGGATGTAAACATGACCTTTTCACGTAAAAGAGACAATTGGTGGTTGTTGTTTTTTTATCTGCTATTGATAAAAAAACAAAAACAACAACAAAAAGAAAAAAACAACAAAAAAAAAAACGGTGCACGTGAATACAGGGTCTTTCTCTGCTCACAGCACGCGACACTGCAAATGTCCCGCTGAAGCTTTTACTGACACAAAGACATGCCAGTGGGCCGCGAGGGGAAGGTCTGCTGCTGCTGGGAGCTCCCTCCACAAAATGGAGTCTTGTTTTGAACTGATGGGGGGGGGGGGGGGGGGGTCGGACGGGTGGAGCGGGTGGAGGTAGTGGGCAGAATGTAATGTGGCCGGGGTCAGCTCCGAGGGCCACTGTGTCTTTAAAACAATGAGCCCCGTCCTCACTCACTCTCCTCCCAGGTTAGAGTGTGTGTGTTGGGGGGGCGGAGGTCATCAGAAGAGGGGCGGGAGAAAAGGGTTACAGGCAAATGAGTGAGCGGAAGAATGGGAGACCCTGGGAGGGTAGGGGAGCAGAGTTAGGGGCTGGGTGTGTAACCCGAGCCTGGCCAGGCAGGCAGGGTGACGTATAGGGCCTCAAGGATGGTTAGTGATCACATGCATGAATGGAGGGCCCCTATAGCTCACTGTTACATGACAGGCCACATATATACACGTACACATTAATACGTCACACGGGGGGACGGTCAGGGAGGGGAGGGGGTTAGCCAACTACCTTTCTACTGGCCACATAACACAAAATAAACACCACACGCAAGAGGGAGGGGTGTAGGTAGCATACCTAGCACTCGCAGCAGACCTGACGGGGGGATAGAGGGATAGAGTAGAGGGTGGTTTCTACTGATTGAAATAGAAGTGGACATTAACTGCAATGCAATTGTGATTTAACGTCTGTTGGTTTTTTTTCGTCATAACATTTAATTTGACACTGTTGCTTTAATATGTGACGGGGGACGGGGGGCATGAGAAAAAGGAAGAGGTGCGGGGGAAATTTCAACGGGACAATGACCGTGACCCCCTCCTCGGCCCTCCCACCAAGGACCACCCATAAGCAGACGGCTTGGTGCTCTCACTGGCTGACCGGCGGCTCTTAATTACAATAACAACCCAACAACTAATGAGGCCGGGGGCGGGTGGGAGGACAAGCGCATAAGAGGAGAGTGGAGAATGGATGAGCAGAGTGACACATACTGTACCACAGTGGGAATCTCTATAGGAGAAATGTGGGCAAAGCACCCCCCCTTCCCCGTCTGTCTGTCCGACACTTAATTTGGCAGCAGGAATGAGGGAGGGAAGGCGGGATCCTCAGATAAACAAGGGGCTTTGGGTGCTCTACCGCAGGGTGACAAGGGAAGGAAGCCATTTCATATCCAGTGCAGTTAAATGCAACCAATATTTTGAAAGAATAATAAGGCAAAATTATGAAGGGGATGTAATAACGTTATTTTTCTTTTTCCTCTAACTAGAACAACAAACATCCGGCAGGCTTGTTGTCAATGTCACTTAGGTGATCAGGTCCACCAGATTAGATTTATTCATGCAGTTGTAGTTACAATCCAGTCACAACAATCGGACAACAGACACAACAGACTGGTAAGCACACACACATCAGCACATTCAAGCTCAGTTTGTATGGCTGGATACGCCACCCCATAACTCTCTGGTTTATCTTGTTTCTCAACACAATAAATGTCAAATATGAATCATAAAAAAAACTGTATTGTGGATATAAGGCCGCACAGCAATGCAGCCCCGAAGCATTCAATCATTGCAATCATATCTCAAATTGCTTTAGCATGACCAGTGTAACTGAGGTCACAGTAATGAAACTCTGAGGCCTCTACCCAGCTGAAGCCTTTACCATAGCGTAGATACAGTTTCAGAGGGATCTTTTTCTTATTTTTAGAGTTGCATCCCCTGCTGAGAATTTAATACACATCCACCAATAGTATGAGGCCAGCCGTGCCAAGGCTTACTGGCAGAGGGAGAGACAAACACAGCGGCAGTTTTGGAGGCAAGAGGGTAGCCCATGCCCAACCTGCTGTCCCTGCTGGAGATCAGAGACAAGCCTTTTTCCTTTTACTTAAGGCCTCCACAAACTGTGCAGTTTGGCTGAATGGGAAATAGGTAAAATCTTTATTATACGCCTGGAGGCCTCAGACAGTACAAGTTGAATCCAGTGGACTGTCAACAAGTCCTAGATTATGGCTCAAAGTTTTGAGAACTTTTTTGGAACCTGGGACTCCACATATCGGCATGTCCTATTGGAAGACCCAAGAGAGCGTTCATTGTAAAATATATAGTGCAGGATGACAATTTTTTGTCTTGGACAGTGTGTGGTGGCCTTTACCGGTAGGTTTGGGTACCGAAACCCGGTATGATTATGGCACCGGTACTTACCGGACCGAATTGCAACACTGATTTCAGTGCCTCATTTCAGTGCCATGCCCGAGCTGCCGATTTAAGTATCCGCCACACACGCCTTCACTAAACATTACCGTTTGGAGCACGCCACCTGAAATCCTCTCTTTCCTCTCCCGTGGGACTCGCCTTCTAACTTTTGGTTGAGAGCCAAACAGCAGCGGCGCTCGCCAATGTCACATTATGGTTGCTTAGCCGATTGGATAAAAGTACAAGTTTTTATTACTGATAATGTCCGGTTCAAACAAACCGTCAGTTATTTTTCACATGTAACATGTGAAAAGTACAGTGGTACTTTGACTTACGAGTTGAATTCGTTCCGTGAGAGAGCTCGTAATCTGCTCGTATAGCAAATCAATTTTCCCCATTGAAATTAATTGAAATGCCATAAATCCGTTCCAGCCCCCAAAAAAACACCCCATTTTTTTTTTTAAATAGGAAAAATGTATTTATAAATAACAAATATTGTATAAAAACATAATAAAACATAATAAAAGAGAATTTCGAAGAGAAAACTCATGTTTTTCTATGATTTCATGCTTTAATTCAATCGACATCATCCGCTTCTTCTTCTCAGCACTTACTTTCTTAGGACCCATGGTTAGAATTTTTTTTTTGGCAAAATAACTGCACAAAACGCACCAATCGCAAGCACAAAACACAAAAGAGATGCTTCCACGGTCAGGTTACCACGTGAAGTGAAGGAGTGAGACGCGGGATGCTGGCCGGATTCGCTTGCCACGCCACGCCAACTGAAGCTCGCTCCTCGTAACTCACATTTTTGCTCGCAAATCAATACAAAAAAAACGACGGAACGACGGCTTGTAAATCGGAAAACTCATATGTTAGTGCACTCGTAAATCAAGGTACCATTGTATATGAAAATGAAATAAGGATAAATGGGGTTAGTTCATAAAAAAAACTTTGTAAAAAGTAGAATGCCACAATAAGTAGCAAAGGCTGATGTCAGGAGAGGAGTCATATTTTGCCAGAGAAGCAGACGTGGTAATATTTGGGTAAAATAACAGTTTAATTGAAATAATTTGGAGAAGAGCAGAAGTCTAGAAGTTTTCACTTGGTATTTATTTGGCTGTTATTTATTTGTGCTGTAACTACTTAATTTATTATTATTATTATAATAATTATTATTGATGATAATAATAACAATAATAATAATAATAATAATAATATAATTAAGTAAGTATTAATTATTTCATTAATTATTTAACTACTGATAAATTATTGTAGTTGACTTGGGTTTTATTTTTTAATTTATCTGTCAATTTCTTTGAGTTTGCAATAAAAACAAACAAAAAAACCCTCCTTTAATGTTTTTTTCACTTCAAATTAAAAGATAAGTCACGATTCAGGCACCAGTACCTTTTTTAAAGTATCGGTTTAGCACCAGTATCGGAAAAAAAGCCAAACGATACCCAACACTATTTACCGGGACAGAGGATGGTCTTCTATCAAAATAAATCTAGGGCTGGGCAACATGGCCAAGAAATCCTAATATGCTTTTTGACTTTCCTCATCAATGTATAGCGATATAAAATATAACAGTAGAAGGTATAACAGTTTGTGACAGTATTTACATTACTCAAATGTATGAAGCCTTCCTCTTACTGTGACAGGACGGTCCCTCAAGCTGAAGAGGGAAGGGTTGTACAGTACGATTGCATTTATTGTAAGGAATTTCACACCACATCGATATACATCATCATCTCAATCATACCATTACAATACCACTGAAAGACGATAAATGATAATGTTCTATCGCCTTGCCCTACTCGAAAACCAAGCTGGTTTGCTTTAAAAACCAGGTGGAGGCCGACTCTGGACAGTGAGAAGTTTCCCCTCTGTGACAGCTTACGACACCGCCGATGAGGCGATGTGACGATTATAGATTGGTCAGCAACTCAGTTGCTGAACAAGCCCAAAAATATGTATCCACGACTGCCAAGGTGGACTGGCAGCGGAAAAATGTGTTTGTTTGTTAATATAACTGTGGAAAGTTCTAAGAAGGGGAGCCAGCTCACCACTGTAAGCCACTGACCACTGCAAGCTGTGGCTTCCATAGTGAAAGTGATGCTCAGAAACTGCAAGTGGGGCATTTTGATTAACATGTAGAAACTTGTACCTCTAAAACACAAGAAGGTTTAGGACCAAAATAACTGCGTCTGCCACCTAAAAGCGGGGGATGGAGTTTAAAGAGAGGAAACAGACACAGGGTGCCATTAAATAATAAAAGACTGACAAAATAATGAAAAAGGACTTATTCATCTGAAATTTGATCTTAAGATTTATGAGCAATAGGACAACAAACAGTTAGAGGTAACAGATGCAAGTGTGACATCTGTTAATAGGAGGGTCTTAACATTTAACTTCATCACTAATGGTAGAAACAAATTTCAGAGAGACAGAGAACTGACAGAAAGCAGGAGAGTGTGTGGGAGAGCACCTGTTCCTCCACTGCTCCAGCCTCCATTGAGGAGCATGGCAAGGGGAACTGGCCCAGCCTATTTTTATACCGCCTCAGGTCCCGTTACAGATGTGTCACGAGGCCAGGTGGGGAGCAGAGAGCAGCACCATGCAGCCTGAGCTGTCAGATGGTCGGCCAGAAGCATAGAGAGGCCCAAATCAGATCACACTGGTGAACTTGGCTCTTTGCTTGCCCCAACCACGATCCCTCCAGCGGCTCCAAGGCAGGAGAAAAAGTTCGGAGGGAGACGGGTGGCGGGGGGAGGGTGAAAAACAGTGAGAGAGTAAGAGATGAAAAAGGAGCAGACTGATGAAGGAGAGGAAGTGAGACAGAAAATGAGCGGGGGCAGGACAAGCACAGTGTCATTGTCACTTGTTTTCAAAACAATGTCTCTCCTTTGTGTATTATTTCACAAAGCCTGGTGTGACCTTGGACATGAGGCTGCTAGCAAGGGAGGAGACCAAGAAGAGCCAAGAAGGAGAGTGCTCCCCATTATGGCTTCTTGTTACAGTGAGCACTGAAACATGGAGGTTGAAAACTGGAGGAATCAAACAACTGCTCTGACAGAAGCATATCTGTGGGGCCTAAGGATGAAATCTGTCCATCATGCAGAGGAACGCGGTTCAAAATGAAAAACTCTGACATGTACGAAACAACTTTTTTGGCATTATTTAGGCAGGTTATGGTTTGCAGATGATATATCGAAGTCAAAGACAACCCATCCATCAATCTTCCTTACCCGCTGTACTGATCAGGGTCATGGAGCCTAGCCCAGGTGATTGGGTATGAAGAAAGGAGGCTTCCTGAATTGGACATCACTGATCACAAGAAATCAAACACACATCATTCACAACTATGGGTACAAATGTAGTGTCCCCAGTTAGCCTACACTGCATGTCATTGATTTTTGGTGGGAACTGCAGCACATAAAAGAAACCCACTCAAAATATGGGGACAACATGGAAACTGCACACAGACAAGATACCTGCGCCGCGATTCAAACTGAAGCTCTGTGGCAACAGCAAGCTCCTCTGCAACACTGTGTCGAGCTTAAGTATTACCTTGCTTAAGGTTGTGCAGTTTCCCACATTCACACATAGAGGAAGTGCAACTATAGGAGCAAGGGATCATCTGAAAGAGTAAATAAGAATCAAGAAGTCTCACCACTATTAACTTCCCCTTTGTTAGAGTTTCCCAAGTACTTCCGGGTAAGTGATCCAAAAACCATCTGGTTTTTACGTCCCCACTTCCCTAACCTCTAGTCTACTTCCCCCCACCCATCACCAACAACACCCCGACCGCCCAAGCGGCCCATCCCTCTATCCACCTGATTACATCCTCAGCAAACACAAGCCAAGAATTCAAAGCCTCAGTACTTTTGTAAACCAGATAAGACCATTGTCTCTGAATCTGATGGTTTTTTCCTAATTTCTCAGTTCCTCATTCTGATACTGGCTCTTTTCTCCCTCTCCTTCCCACTTATTTCGCATACTGTCACAGTACGGCAAAGAGTTTATACCCAAACGTCATTCAAATTGAAAGTCATGTCACTTGCTGTCATGTTCGTGTATTGTCAGTTGCAGTAATTGTGATTTCCATGACTTGTAAAAAGAACCTTGTCAGAAAAACTTGTAAGAAAAACCTGTTTTGCTTGGTGTTTTTTTTTTAATGCACTGGTCCACTTGAAATACCACTCACTTTAAGACGATGAGATTCACATAAACAAGGCTGCACAAGTTGCGTTTGCGGCGAAGAATTTAATACACATCCAACAAGGTGCAAGCAACATGCCTCCTGTCTGGAAAATACTGAGAAACAGACACACTCACCTTCTGGTCACAGCTCACAAAACTGCTAAACCAGGTGGTGCGGCAAACAAATAAAAAGCGTGCATGTGGCAACAGCATTCCTGACATAGCCGACACGTTTTGAAAGGGGGAGAAAGGCGAAGGAACGGGGGGTAATGAACTGCGGGGTGGAAAGGGCCGAGGATCGAGAGCGAGGCAGTCGGACAGGGTACAAGCGTACAAGAGTGAGTAACACAGAAAAAAATTCTGATGTTCCTTTTCATCTTCCCATGTTGCTGAGAAGAGCGCAGCGAGGAGTCTTGGTGTGGTGAGCCGGGGCCGGAGCGGGAGGCAGCTGCAGGGCCGAGCCCCACCACCGACACAGCGGCCCGCAAACCAGAAGCTACGTATGGGGCGGGAGGAGCGGCGCCCGCCCACTGGAGCTGCTAAGTCAGCCTCTTCTCCACTGTATGCTCATCTTTTTTTCTGGGGATATCGATCTTCCAAGAATATCGGGCGGTGTTGCGACAAGAATCTGGCAACATGTCTCACTGGGGCGGACGCGATTAATCACGACACTTTGTCAGAGAGAAAAACATCTTGTGAAGTTACAATGTCTTCTAAAATGTCTACAATGTCTTAATCTAGATGAGGTTTAAAACACAACAAACACTACAATACTTTCCAAGTTCATCAACGGTAAATTAAATGTTAAAAGCAAGGAAACCCAGACACCAACCCCAGTATTTTTACATTTTAGTAAAAATATTCAGAAAGATGACACCAACGTAACATGTGAGGTAGTTGCATCGAGTTCCTGTTTCATGTTAACTCATTTTAAATGCTTCAATTAAGTTAACTGCTAATAAATGCATAATCAAGTATGTATTAATCTTAATAAAGCAACAAAAAAAGGTTTTTTAAAGGTTTGCGGTTTAGTAAAGGTTTAACAATGACAAAATAGGCAAGTCAGTTCAACTCAATGTGTTTGTAATGCTATTATAAACAATCATAAGAAACTCATAAGGCTTTAATTAACGTTCTTTACCAGTCTATAAACTGTTAACAACTTTCTTATAAGTGCTAAACATGTTTATGATGCTATAATTAACAGTCTTAACACATATTAATAAGCATCTCATAACGACATATAAGGGCTTTATTACTAGGGATTCCATTTGACTTTCGATTTTAAGGTCATGATTTGATTCGATTTTCAATTAAAACATTTTCCAGCACCGTTGGCTAGGCTGATCGCAAACCTGCTTATGATTTTGAAGGTTCTAGATGGAACGCTAATTTCGATTGATTTTCGATTTCGAAGCAGAATTGCAATACCCCTACTTATTACCTGTTCACTATAATTCTTATTGCATGGACCGTAATAAAAAGCGTTAACAATCCAACCTGAGTCCAGTCTGCAGACAGCTCCTCTATTGCATCTCAACTTATACGGTGAGGAATTTTCATAACCGACTTTCTACACAAAAATAACGAGGAAGGAGTCACTGAAGAGGCAAAGAAAGACAGTGGAAAACAAAGGGAGACATGGAAGTGGGATGGGGGACATGCAAGAATTTATTTGCAGGCCTTTAAGTGAGAGGGCCCCTAGGTTTCACAGGATCAAAACCATGGCCAACATGAAGATAAATACACTTCCCCCTCCTTCAACAGCAACTGCCAAGGTGCACTTGAACACGGCACTTAACTAGACACAAGGTGTGGTAGGTCTAGCAGGGTAAATCTGAAACTAAAATGGAGAGTGATTTCTCTGCAAAATATCCCCCAGATAACAAAAAAGGTTAGAGAGGGAGAAACTCCAGAAAGTGCTGGACGGCGAGGACTTGGGAGATTAGACAGCCCAGATATGATCTGCCCTGTGCCTGACCAAGCTTCCCCTCTACTTCACCCTGCTAACACCGCTTTTTGACACCGTAGTTTTAACCTCCAGCTAAAAATGTTTAGTGGGTTTAGAAGAGCTATTCCCTCGGGGCTAAACGGACCACCGAGCTCATCCCGGGCATGGCAAATCCTATCGATTTTGACGGGATCTCAAGGCAAAAGACAAATCTGAAATTTGATGCCAACAAAGAAAAAAGGCCAAGAGATATAATAATAATAATAATAATAATAATAGTAATAATAATAATTAGATTCAAACTGCCTTGAAAGGAAATAAGTTGTCGCACAGGGAGAAAGGGGAAGATAAGGCAGAAATGCAAACAAAAGGTGGGGAGGCGGCGGACAAACGGAAGAGTGAAAAATAAAGGGGAGAGGTGAAGGGGAGGATGACAAGATGGAGAGTGTTGGAAAGGGGCAAGAGGCGCAGCCAGGTGAGTTAAATGGGCTGTTTGTCTGGGCTCTTAGAGGGAGGCTTTCCAATAGCAGCCAGTGAGGCCGCTGGACCATCTCTAACGCGCACACGCGCACAGACACACAGACACACACTCACACACTCACACACACACACACACACACACACACACACACACCTCCCCTCTATACCTTATTTTCTCTTGACAGAACCTTTTAAAGATGCTCTGCTCTACTCCAACATTTTTCTTCCATTGACTTCTTGCAAATACAGTAAGAAGGCTGGATCTGTATGAATACTATAGAAAATCGATCCCGTTATTTTCATAACCCTCATTTTAATGTAGAACGTTAAATGCAACATTCAGACTTGGTGCTTTGATTAGGAACAAATATCCTCACCCTCTACCTTTGTTTATCTGCGAGAACCCCTGCCAATCCCCAAAGACTTCTCCAACGCCGCCCCCCCCCAATTGTCTCTTCCATATAGGATTTCCGTGAGAAGGCTGGCTAGGGCTGGGATGGAACACTGACATGGTCTGAGCATTCAAAAGGCCCCCCCCGGACAACAAATCACTCACATTTACCCAGCCTCTGACAGGCAGGTCCCCCGAGCGGTGAGGCTGTGGCCGTTCCAGCATTGTAAAATGACCTCCATTCATTATGCTGTCATTTTACACTAAAGCGCGTTTCAATATAGGCCCACTTGACTGGAAGTGGATGTGGGAATGCCTACTGCAAGCTCATAAAGCAGGCGCACGCCAGCACTTTGATATCTCTCTCTCCCCCTCCCTCTCTCTCTCTCTCTCTCTCTCTCTCTGCATGGTAATTTGTTTGTTCCACAAACTTTAAGCAGTTTATTGTTTTTTCCCTGTTCTTTATTCATGTTGTAGTAGTTTGTGTGCTTTAGTGTAACTTTTGTCTTGGTTTATTGTTGAGTTTTTGTTGTCTGTTGGCGTCGGGTGTTGCTGTCATGGCGTTCAGCCCGACACCGGCTCTGTCCCTGCAGCACGGAGCGCGGGTCCAGTCGGACCCCGGTGTGACTGTGGAGCGGATCCTGGAGGCTGTGGCTGTGGCTATGGCTGTGGCTGGGGAGGTCGAGGCCCCAGAACCTGTTTTTCCCCCCTAGAATGAGCGGGGCGGTGGTGGTTTTTGTGAAGCAAGAGTGCTTCATGGCCCATCTGGTGGAGAGTGGCGTCATGTTGGACATGACCTGTTTGTGCAGGTGTCGCAGCTGGTGCTGCCCTCCACCAAGGTGGTGAGCTCCAGTTCATCCCCAATGAGGTAAAATTGTAAGCCCGTTTAAAACAATCTCACTGGGGTGTAAAAAGAAGTAAAAAAATGTGCAGTCCCTGTGGTGGCAGATCCTCATGCTGCTCAGCTCCCCGGAGTAGGACGTCAGATTCAGGGTCAAATATGGAGAGGGGTACTACAAGGCTTATGCCAACTCAGGAAACATGATGTGCTTTGAGTGTGGGGACGTAGGGCACAAAAAAGCTGTGTGCCTGCACAACCCGGCGCTCCGTCCAGCAGGGCTGGCGTGTCAGTGACAGGGAGCGGAGATGCTCCTCCAGTCCGCCGGCCAGCTTGGATAGGCGCCGCTCCTCAGGCTCAGAGCGCAGCTGGGAGGGCACAGCGTGGACCCCCCTGCTGCTCGGGGGCGCCAGTCGCTCCGGAGGGAGAGGATGACAGTGAACATGGAGGACATGGAGGATGACAGTGAAAGTAATTCTGATTGTTTTTCCGTGGCAGACATAGACTGTCCAAATGATAACTTTTACTCTCTGGAGGACATAATTTATTTTCTGGATGAGACGTTTGGGCATTCTGTTAAAGTGAAGGATTTATAAGTAATTTCCCCCTGGGATTATTAAAGTATTTCTGATTCTGATTCTTTCCAGACACCATTAAGAACTCTAGCTGTGCTGCAGAGGAAGGTTGGAACAGCTGGATCAAAAGAAAAGATATAGGCTAAAAAACCCGACATGGCTGCATTAAGGAAGACCCTGACACAGGGTGGCAAGGGGGAAGGTGCTGAATGTTTTAAAATAAGTAAATAAGTTGGTTGTCATGGTGATGTCTCTTTTATAGGTTATCCATCTGTCTGTTGTACAGTTTTTCCTTTTCCTCTACCTTATGGAGCACTTTCATTTTGGGTCCTTAAACATTAACGGTGGCAGGGATAGACATAAGAGGGCTTTAGTTTTTGACACGTCACTACAAAAAATGTTAGATGTTGTGTTCCTCCAGGAGACGCACAGCGATGGAGATAAGCAGGTGGACTGGGGTCTGGAGTGGAAGGACCAGCACTGTCTCAGTCATGGGACTAACTTTTGTGCAGGGGTAGCCATTTTATTTTCTCCTAGTTTGCAGGTGACTTTTATCCACAGTGGAGGTGGTAGTGGGGAGGGCAATGATGGTAAGGGCAGAACTGGGGGTTAGGTGTTCTGCTTTTTCAACATTTATGCACCAAACCAGGGCACAGAGCGGGTGGCTTTATTTAACAGTCTCAGGGCGGTTTTAGAGCAGTGGACGCAGGGAGCACTTTATTTTAGCAGGGGACTGGAACTGCACCAGGGATTTTACAGTGGACAGGACTGGTGAGGAACCCCACCTCCAGTCCACCACCACATTGTCTGTACTTCTCACCCAGTTCAATTTGGTCGATGCCTGGAGGATTAAACACCCTGACTCCAGGCAGTACACCTGGGTGAAGGTGCCAGGGGGGAGGGTGAGTGCAGCCAGGCTGGACAGGGTCTATGTGTGCAGGCAGTCAGCCCCAGGTTAGCACGGAGTTCCATCACCCCGGTTGGTTCTACAGATCACCATTTAATTTCTATTCAACATCGTTTTTTTTAGCCAAGGAGAGATACGTCTCCAATTGGCACTTCAACACCAAACTTTTACAGGACAGGTTCTTTTGTGACAAAAATAAGGATTTTGGGGCTTTTTTGGGCACAAAGAAATATGATTTTGAGTCCTTGATTCAGTGGTGGGAAGTGGGGAAGATGCCCAGTAGTACTGCCAGCAGTACACTGCATACTCCACTACACACACCAGGGCGGCGCTAAGCACGAGAGCCAGATTAAAAAAATATAGAAACCTTATAACAAACAGCAGCACAGACAGGGGTTTACTATTACAGAGCAAAAAGCGGCAGTTATCTTTAGTTTTATGCCAGGCCTCAAAGGGGGCTCTAGTCAGGGCTGTTTTATTTCTATTAATGATATGGATGCTCCCAGCAGTTTTTTCTTCAATTTGGAGAAGACTACGGCCCAGGGGTAGCTAATGGCCTGCCTCGGTCTGCCTGATGGGACGGTGACCGCCGACCCGGCGAAGATGAGGAGGCTGGTGGTGGAGTTCTCCGCTGCCCTCTACACGGCGGAGGACTGCGAGGAGGAATCCACTGCATAGCTCCTTCAGGGGCTCCCTCAGCTGGGAGAGGAGGAGCGGGTCGCCCTGGACACCCCCATCACCCTAGAGGAACTCACTGCTGCAGTGGGGTAGATGGCACTTGGCAAAGTGCCAGGAGTGGACGGGCTTCCTGCTGAGAGTCTCAGACACTTCTGGAGCTGCCTGGAGCAGGACCTCCTGGATGTCTGGATAAGGGGCTCACTGCCGGGCTGCCCGTCTCTGCTGCCCAAGAAGGGAAACCGGGCGCTCCTCAAAAACTGGAGGCCTCTAGCCCCCCCTCTGCACCGACTACAAGGTGCTCTCCAAAGTGCTCTCCAACAGGCTCAGAGAACACCTGGGACTGGTGGTACACAGAGACCAGGCCTACTGCATCCCTGACGGGACCATCACGGACAATTTATTTATAATGAGGGACATTTTGACGCATGTAAACTATATGTGACCCACCACAGTAAAACCCGCATTGTAACGCATTTCTAAAATCACCAGGAGCAGCCAAATAAATAAAGAAAAAAACCTTTCTCGAAGGAAAATTTGATTTTTCCAGATTTGTGTTCTTTTGTGTTTTTTTAATCTCTCACAGATTTTCAAAGGGGCGTTTGATCTATAAGTAGTAGCTAAATGTTAAACCGTGGAGTTAAATATTCCCGTTAGATTACAGGCGGAAACACAGTTCACTTACCGAGATGCCGAGCAGCGCGAATGACGATTGATCGTTTCCTTTAAGGCGACCGTCCAGGTGAATATCATTCAAGAGTTCAACCTTTAAATGTTAGGTGTTTTATACACACACCTGGATTAATTGTTGTGTAAGCGGGGTAACACGTGAATAAGGAAGGTGACGTCACTTCCGTAAACAAGATGCGGAGCCCTCTAAAAACTTTGAGGGCGATTATCTCAGAATCACAATTTGCCCACCCTCGTCATTAACAAGCCATAGCTTGAAAAATATTTGCTTGATTCACACAAATGTTTTCAAGCTCTGATTCTCCACTTTCAAATGACTTGGAAAAAAAAAAAGTGAAACGGCACCAAAAATACCTAAAATCCGGAGGGTCACATATGATCTCCCTCTGGGTGTGCTTTCACTGGATCAGGAAAAGGCTTTCGATTGGGTTGATCACCCTCATTTATTTTCTGTACTAAGGGGTTTTGGTTTTCGTAAAGGTTTTATTTCATTGGTAGGGCTTCTGTACAGTGGGGCATTGTGTATGGTCAAGGTGGGTGGGGGTCTGAGCCGTCCCATATCGGTAGGCAGGGGGAATTAGACAGGGCTGCCCCATGTCAGGCGAGCTCTTACTCCCTGGCTATAGAACCCTTACTGTGCAAGATCAGGGACAGACAAACAGGGCTCTCGCCACTGGGACATCCACAGAGCCTGGCCATCAGTCTTCGTCCATCCCAACTTCTTCATCCAGAGCGAGGCAGGTGTTACCTCACTCGTAGACTGCCTTAAAATCTATCAGGGGGCCTTCAGGTGGAGTTTGCCTTCTACACCCTCACTAGCAGGCTGGAGGCCTTCAAGTCCACCTGGGGGATCGGACAGGTCCTATGTTCTAAATAAGATAATGTCCTAGAGTTGCACCTCGGATTAGTAAATAATTACACATGTATTTACTGTATTTATTTTTTAAATTTACCCTTTTCATACATTTGATTTTCATATTTTATTCATATTTTTTCTTAGTTTATTCCTTTTCATATTCTCTATTTACTTCTACAGTTGTTTTTGACACTTCTTATTTTAAACTTTTTTTTTGATTGCGATCACTATTGTTACTTATATTATCAACAATAACACTGCTAATTATGGCTTTGTTTATCTAAGGTAGCTCTCTCTCTACTGACTTGTGTTTTCCTGTGGTTTGTCTCTAATTTTGTTGTTTTTTGGTTCCCTCGTAATCAAGTTTCTGTGACATGACTTACTGTATCTCTCTCTCTCTCTCTCTCTCTCTCTCTCTCTCTCATTTAACAGCAAACGGTGCAGAGATCATGTGGTTAAGCTCAAACCGGCCAAGACACAAACACACAAAAAAAGGAAAATATAAATAAAAGTCTTATAAGTGTACTTTGTAAAATTAAAAAAATTAGATTTACTTCTTGGCCCATGCTGCTTGGTCAGATTCTCGGAGCTGGCACAGTGTCAGCTTTGGCACAGCTCATGGCTGTAGTGGTTGGCATGGCGCAGGATGTGGACTTATTTTAGAATATCACCACTTCACAGAAACAAAATCTAAAAGCATGCATGCAGGGTGCGCCTCTCATATGTGCACAAATTCACATGCACATACAGTCTACTCATGGAAAAAGGCAATACAAATTTTGGCAACTGTTAGGATAAAAGTAGCACGACTAACCAGGGTTTATACCAAATACACAGAATTTAACAAAGGCATTTATGGAAGATAAATATTAAAAATACTATATTTCAATCGATCACAATTACTCCTCAGCTAATGATTTTCAACGATTGTCTCTCAAATAATTGGTCGCAAATTATAATTCTCCAACTACTACCAAAACAATTCTCAAATAACTCAAAATAGCGTTCTCCATAGATTCCTCTGGTCGTCTCAATTGAATCTTTTCCAAATTGACCGGAATAAAATCACATCCAGCTTGTGGTCACAATGTGTTATAAAAAAAACAACAATATTGTGTCACATTTTATAGTAATTATAATGATATTTTGTTACAGCACACTTTGACTTGAGCCATTACTTTGAGGTTAAGCTACAAGCAGGAGTCAGGAAACAGTATTTAATATGCAGTAAAATCTATATGATGGGGAATGGCAACGCAGCAAAATATAAAGCGTATAAAGCATAAGGAAAAATAGTGTCTTTGCATCCCTAATATTTTTTTTGATATGGAAAAATGTACAAAATGGCTGACAGTGGTTAGCCCATCGCATCATGAATGAGTGATGACGATGAGTGATTTGGAACGCAGCCCCATGTTTGTTAAACTCAGGACAAGGCCAGGATTTTGGGAGGGTGGGCTGCAACCACCCGTCGCTATCACCATAGTGTCGCATCTAAGGCGGTTTCATCAGGACAAAAATGTAGCCTCAAAAACACACACACACACACACACGTTGTGTGTGCTCATAAAGGACAAACAAAGCAGACACAAATCAACACAAGAGAAACAAGAGGTCCATGTGACTGAATGCTGCTGATGTGCAGGTGTACACGTTTAGTATCAATTAGTCCCAGCCGGAGCGAGTGTCCCTCATGAAAAGAGAGCAAGAAAGAAAAATGAAAAACATAAGCGAAGGGATGGCATTCACACCTTCAAGGGGTATGAAAGGGGAGTCGTTCCTACCCCATACAGAGCAGGATTAGCAGGTGTGTGTGCACATCAGATGTTGTGTGCGCGCGTCGGATGCTGTGTGTGTGTGTGTGTGTTTGCGAGTCTGCATGTGGAAGACAGGTCCTCTGGGTGTGTGTGTGTGTCTGCAGCGCGAAAGAAAAACAAATCAGTGGATAGGAGTGAACCTGCTCACCCCATAATGAAACGGCAAAGAGGAATAGAGAAATAGTGAAATAACCAGGAAGCCAGAAATATTTTATACATCTGCATATTTATGCAATGTTTATATAATAATATATATAAATGAAATTATAAAAAAGGTACTTCATTTGTCAGACCTGTCCCGCTAAACACACTCACACAGAAACACAGGCCGCAATCCACTTCAAGCTGGAAACTTAACATTGACATAATAAATGTTGACATTTGCATCTTAAGTCTCCACAAACCGGTAAGTCAGGCTAGTGGTGTCCCTGAAAAAATAAAAATGCACCTAAGCTGTAGTAAACTCCTGTAGCCATTAATAAAACATTGGATTGTTGGTGAAATCTCAATAATTGGTTGAATTTGTAAAAAAGGCAACAAAAACAAGAATGAACCAATCAATGGCTCAGGAATAGAGCTCCGCTATTTGATGACGTACAGCCATCTCAGGCAACAATAAGCTTCTTTTCACTTCTGAAACTCTGAGAGACCACATTTCATCCTCTGTGCGTTGCAGCGTAAATCTTCCTTAATTTATTATGGTAAACAAACACACGTCAGCGTCCAAATAGCAAGTCAGATACGCCAATACATGCAGAGTGCGAGACATTCAGGTCAATTAATCAGTAACAAGAAAGTACTAATGACACTATTGATTCTGAGAAGAGTAATTCTGCTTTGCTTGTTCCTCCCCAGACAACCGTCATGATCTGCTGTGTTTTTTGAGAAGGGGGAGGAGGGAATCGGGGAGGGGGGAAAGTAGGGAAGGACAGGTCAGGCTGAGAGATGAGACTTGTTCAGTTTAATAGCAGCCAAATAAAATGTCTGCCCCCCTCTTAACCTCACCAGGATTTTTATGGGTTGAATTGGGGGGGACCGGGCTGGAGTGTCAGCCGTGATTTGTGTTGCTGAGATCGGGTGTAGTCTGCAGTCTAGTCTGCATACTATCTAGTACACCAAATTAGTGCTTGGTATTCTCAAATAGTGAGCAAAAAGTAGCATGTTGATATACATGGGCACCCATGGGCTCACTGATGCAAGTCACCAGACGGGAAGCCAAGTCTAGCCCGTCTGGTCTGATCCCACAGAAGAGCTACTGTAGCACAAATTGCTGAAAAAGTTAATGCTGCTATGATCGAAAGGTGTCAGAACAGACAGTGCATCGCAGCTTGCTACGTATGGGGCTGTGTAGCCACAGACCAGTCAAGAGTGTCCATGCTGACCCCTGTCCACTGCCGAAAGCGCCTACAATGGGCACGTGAGCGTCAGAACTGGACCATGGAGCAGTGGAAGAAGGTGGCCTGGTCTGATGAATCACGTTTTCTTTTACATCATGTGGATGGCCGGGGTTAGGGTCCGATCTGATTGAGCATCTGTGGGATGTGATGGAACAACAAGCCTGATGCATATGGGCCCCACCTCGCAACTTACAGGACTTAAAGCAGGGGTTTCCACACTTTTTACTTTTAAAATGACCGGGTAAAAATGATCAACCTGCATTAAAAATGTTAAATATATATATATATATATATATACACACACACTGAATATACTTTATATACAGTATACAATATATGTTGGCGTACCTTGCATCACGACAAGAACCCTTACGGCACAATACAACTAAATACATTTAAGGTCACTACCTTACTCTGATGACTTACACTGAATGGAGTCGGCCAGGGTTGCATAGTCCGCACAGTAGCTGCTGGTAGCCAGCCTCAAGCAGGATTCCAATCATCAGATCATCAGTCATGGTGGAACGGTATTTGGACTTAATAATCTTCATGTGGGAAAAGGCTGACTCACATAAATGAGTCAAATAATGCAGTCAAGGAGGTAGCACATTTCTTCATGTTTGGGTACTTTTCCTCTGTGACTAAGTTCCAAAACTGTCCATGAGCCCTGGACTTCAGCTGAATGTCAGCCTGTAGTGTCAACATCTCATCCTCCACTGCCGACGAGTTCAGGTGAAACAGTGTTGCAATTTTTGATGCGAGTGAATCCACCTCAATATCTTCCCTTAATGGGTAGCACTTAAATGTAGCGATTGGCTCGAGTAAAGCAAAGTCTTGAAACCGTTTGTCAAAGTCTGACAGACCCAATCGGCTCCGTGTAGCGCGCACTGTCAAGTTGCACACACACCTTGCCTTGGATCTCCAGCTCTGATGCGAGGTCTTGAAAGTTCCTCAAATCATTGCACTGCAGCTTTGAGGACAGAAGTTGCATTTTTCATTTGAGAGCATTAACTGAACTGATCATGTTGACCACGGTTTTGTCTTTTACTTGCAGCTCTATATTAAGCTCATTCAACGTGTTGGTCAGATCGGTTAAAAATTATTATATATTTTCTTCCCCTGAATGGCGCGCAATCTACCCACACTACCTCTGCGATCTACTGGTCCATAGCGATCGACGTATTGGGCACCAATGACTTAGAGGATCTGCTGCTTACGTCTTGGTGCCAGATACCACAGGACACCTTCAGAGGTCTTGTGGAGTATATGCCTCGACGGGTCAGAGCTGTTTTGGCAGCTCAATATTAGTGGCTATTAGGGGTGGTTTTAATGTTGTTGCTGATTGGTGTATCTGAAAAGCGATCATTCTTTTTACTAACATTCTAAAGTACACACATGTAGTATGCCACATCTAGCAGCCAGTCACCTGTTTTTCAGGATAAACTTATGAATGTAAGCGTGTTTGACACTATGAGGCTACTTGTTCTGGCTTAGGCTGCCCAAAATGAAGAATTCTGCGCTATAAGTGTCCAGCCATTTCACATCCAATCTCATTATTCAAGTAATAAATAAACGTCAGCAGCTCGCTGACTCTCTTGTGCGACACCATTCTAAATTATTTATATTCTCCAATCTGTGATTGATTTCTACCTGTCGTCAAAATCATATGTCGCCAATATAGCTCCATTTTTATGGTGTAATCAATCCACTCCTCTGCTTTTCGGCTGTGTTCTTTATTGTCGTCAAATGGTGGTGCGTGTGTGTGTGTGTGTGTGTGTGTGTGTGTGTGTGTGTGTGTGTGTGTGTGTGTGTGTGTGTGTGTGGGGTCTGGTGGTGATTAACCACTGCTGAGACTCAGTGAGCTGTGTCAGAGAGCCACTCTGCAGTCATATGACGGACCTCCAAATACATTTTAACCATCAGGTTTAGTCACATGGCTACTCCAGCGCAGTGAGCAAGCGCCCGCATGCGCACGCAGGTAGACACACCATGCATTCAGAAGCATACAGTCAGACACACACACACACACACACACACACACACACACACACACACAAAACGGTTGAAGAATATAGATATAGAATAAAAGGTTTTTGACAGCATCTTTTTCATATTAACAATTTTCAAAAGGCGTGTGAGTGCAAGAATCAACAAAGGACAGGGCTTAGTAATGCCTTTAGTGCTAAGATGCCCATCTGGCATCTACAAACATCAGGCAAAACAAACAAAACAACTGGCCATACAAATACACCAGGGATGATCCAGTTCAATTGAATTATATCTGTATTTTGATGATTTTTAGACAGGTAAGATATTTGACTAAATAATTGTGGAAAGAAATGTTCTTCACAATATAAAGTCTGAAATATTTGAAGAGTATAATTTCTAAAATACAGATGTGATGTCTTGCAATGTTACACACACACACACACACACACACACACACACACACACACACACACACACACACACACACACACACACACACACACACACACACACACACACACACACACACACACACACACACACACACACTGATGAGCCTCAGTTACAATCTTTAACATTGGCTTCTGAATTTATCGGCAGATTTTATATAAACAAACAACTCCTCCACACATAAATTCCCAATAATTTCAGATAATAATATTATTCCAGCATCAGCAGCATTGTGTCCCTGTCTGGTCCTGCTGGTCGCCTGCTAATCCCTGCATCAGAGGGACGGCTCAACTTGAATTTTATAGCATGAAGTCACCACCAGTTAAAATAGAGCAGATCCAAACAGCAACAAGGCCCATCACATCAGATGGTTGCCGCATGGCGTAACCGCACACTGTTAGAATGTGTGTGTGTGTGTGTGTGTGTGTGTGTGTGTGTGTGTGTGTGAGTGCGTGTGTGTGTGAGTGCGTGTGAGTGAGTGTGAGTGCGTGTGAGTGTCAGCCCCACTCGCCCCAGCTCCATTTGTCTGCAGCGAGCAGAGGTTTATATAAACAGCCATAGTTCCCCGTGCAGGGACAGGACTCCGGGAGAGACATCAAATGAGCTCCATTAAATAAAACCCCACCGTACACAGAACCGACACCACTGACCTTATCAATAAGGTGTTGTCAAAGTGGACAACACAGCGCACGGCTAATATACCACAGGAATGTTACTGCTTTGTCGGACGATCAAACAATGATCTATAGCACAGGTCAAAGATCAGGCTGTGTGTTTCTCCCTCTTGCAGCCATATTACTGTTGGACACAGAGTGCTTCAGGAAACACCGGCGGGTGCAGACACACGCACTCACGCAAAACGAATACAAACAAGATTAAGAAATGCAGCGGCGAGCAGCGAGAAGTTGAAAAGGTTACATTGAGAGATAAGAGAATGGAGGAAACACTTAGCAAAGGCACCCCTACGGTAAATTTCCGTTAACAGCGAGAGATAGACTGCCTGGCCAGCTCTCGAACCGCATGATGCTCAACTGCTGCGGCCGAAGTTCCCGAACCCACACACACACACAGTGCTGGGGCCACTGTGCAAAGGTCAGAATTGGCACTCAAAAGAACTCTTAAAGCATAAGACCAGAAAATACAATTGACCATTGGTAGGAGCAGGAATTTGACATTTGTCTATAATAAATGCTGTTTACTAACTCCAATTCTGCCTTTCACATTCCCTTATCGTTTTCAAGAGTCAAACATTTCTGGCCTGTGCCAATACGAGGAAGGCTCTGTAGCACAGTGCGCTACAGTTAATGTTGTTTTGTAGTTCGAGGAGAGAAAATAATACAAAAACACACACATTTAACAAGAAGTCTATGTGATGCATTGGTTGCGTGGGAAAGAGACAGCGGTGGCCAGTCGGGGGGCACAGTGGCCACCCTGGAGCCTCGTCCAGCCACACACTGTTCACATGCACTCTACACACACACGACGCAGACACACACACACACACTCAGCCTGGAAGAGGGCAGGTCAGGAGCCGTGACATGAGACCTTGCAGACAGTCTGTGTCGCATCCTCACACTTTCTGACACACACACACACACACACACACACACACACACACACACACACACACACACACACACACACACACACACACACACACACACACACACACACACACACACACAGGGTGGGCCACTTCAAACACATTCCAGAAAATGCACTGCATTGTGGGAAAATGCCACTGTTCGCTTCAGTGAAGAGTACCTAAGGTTTCAGAACAGGCTCTTATGTATAAATACTCATACACACACACAGACATACACACATACCTAATTTCCAATAGTTTACTCATACTTTTGCTGTAACCTCATTTTTATAAATTGACTTTCGACATTGGGTGGGGTTTTTTTGTACTTTGTTTTTTATTTGGTTGAGATTAAATATATCTCAAAAGAGGAGCTTAACACTAGGATAATACTGTAAGGCATCATTGTATTCCTTGCTCTCAATTACAGGGAGAAATGTTCTCCACCTTGGATTCCCAGGACAGCAAGTACTGCAGAGAAAAGTTTATCCCTGACTGAGACTGACATTTAATTAAGTCGCCTTTAAGAACTTGGAACATATGTGCAATATGTTTGTAAGAGCTATGTTTGACAGAGCAGGTAAAATGCAGCGCGCACACACACACGCACACGCAGGTACGCTTTGCTCATAAGCCTGAGAGGAGCGAGACGGGGGCAAGGCTCTCGGTTGCACAACTTGTTTTTTTCACCAGTTAGTCCAGGAAAGAGGACAGCTCAGCGGTTACCTCAGAGAAGTGCTCAACGATAGTTTCAATCTTCACACATTGACCCCCAGCACCAGCACCCCGTTGAACAAACAACCCAATCAACACCAACTGGCGACCGTCTGTATATAAAAGGAAAAGACTCCTTGTGACATTCTTTAGGGCCTATAGGCCGAGTGAATCCCAGCCACGCTGTGGCTTACAGATCACTACTTGTTCTTTCCCACGGATGGAGTGGGGATATCGGGGAGCGTGTGCATTCGGAAAGAAAATATTCTAAGTATTTTGGTTGTTTTCCCCCTTTAGGCGTAAACGTCTCAGAGTGCCAAATATGGTCACTTCCCAGAGAATTTAGTAAATCAGGAACTAGAAGCAGCCAATGACATATGCTCCACTCCCTCAGAGGGCGAGAGTGTTATGCAGATTTTTTTAAATACCTTTATTTAACACGTGATATCTAGTGATTCCAGTGGCACAAACACAAAAAACTGGACAATTAAATGATCAAAGCAATAAATACCAAACTAAATACCAAACACAGTGCAAAAGGTCACATTTCCCTCTAAAACAGAGCAAATTATGTCCTTGTAGCACCACTGTTTGAAATCCTGCCCCTCACTCATTAGGTTGTAAAACCGAAAAATCAATCTGCACACCCTGGCTCTCACCAGAGCAGCAACCAACGGGGCAACCTCTTGATTTACATCACTCTGTATTCTAGTTTCCCTGCTTTTGTAAATTGAGTTTTGCTTCCCCTACCGAGAGAGAAAAGCCCTGTCTCCGAAGAAAGACCCCCTTTTCAGGGGCCCCCGCCTGCATGCATGTGCTGCGTACAGTCCCCAGAATATTTCCTTTGAACCCGTCACCATTAAGCAAAGCACTCAAAATGGGAAGACCAAACAAGGTCAGGGAGGAAGAGGCAAACAGGAAACAACCAATAACTATGCCATTAATAATATTAAAGACGTTTGTGTCCCTCCAATTAAGTCCCGGCCTGGACGCATTTGCTCTATTCACGTGGGCTCGATTTGTGTGCGGAAAGTGTTTTATATACAGTATCTCAAACATGAGAGCAAACACACAGATGTGCTCAGCCCACTAGACTACACATTGAAATCTGAGGGGCAGAAAAGAGCATATATCACATGGGCCCCCTGTGCTGGACACGACTTTTTAATTTGAACAGAGAACTGATCTGTTCACACAAGGAAGTTCATTCATCCTTTAAAAGATGTATAGGATTTTAAAAAAAAACAAAAAAAAAACAAAAACATTGCGTAATGAAGTTTGTTTTCTTCATTTCAGTAATATTAACAATTGTAACAAGCTCAGTGTTAGAAGTTCAATGATGTGACAATATAGAAGAAACAAATACGTTGGCTTGGAATGCATTGTATGGTAAATGGCTTTATTATCGTGGAGAGTTCTTTCCTCGGTTTGGTTAATTTAAAAGGTGGGTGATTCCCGCATTACAAGGTGACCCAAGAAATTATATCAATATCGTATATTTATTTGATTTATTTAAGGGGTGGAATGCGGACGGGATCATATTCCCTTGTTTTGATTTTGTGTTACACGTCGGACTGGGTGCTAATTTAATAGTATTGTACAGAGTCATTCAGTACCATGTAATTAGGCTTATATCATATCGTGATAGACAATGGAACTCGTTGTTTACAACATGAGGTTCAAGATGCCAAACCCATAGGAGTAGCGCAACGTGGATAACCGACATCCACCCCATCGATCAACTCCCTTTTATCCCGCAGACAACGTCGCACTAGGATCCCATTCAAGATGAAGGCTGACTCGGGATTCGATTTCGCCACTTTTTTGGGGACTTCTACAACTTCTGAGCACCCGTATGCAACGCACCCCGTGCAAATACAACGCTATGTCTAAAATCAGGAATCAGCTGGAGAAACCACATGGGGAGATAATGTGTCAAAACAAATCGAACAATTCGAAGATAGCGCAACAAACCAATTTCATTTTACTCAGCTCGAGTCAAATGTAGTCGAGGCGACATTTAGTTCACTTTAAAACCCGTGTTGCGCATTAATATCAAGGTTTATGTTCCAGAGTCGGTTTGTTTACGTCCGTGCTGCGGCAGCGTGGTACTTGGCGCTAGCCGCCGTCAGAGGCCTCGCTGCGGATCCTGCAGCTCCAAGTTTAGATTCCCCGCCTCAGACAGCGCTGGTCCCGGCCACCAACACTAATCTAGCCCGGGGCCGGCGGCTCCCGCCACAGGCCGCATTTCTACCGCTTTAAGAGAGGGGGCGGGGCCACGCTATTCTTCAATAACTTTACTAGGAAATACAAACACGGACCATGTGAAAAACACACACCAACTAATTAATGAGCGCAGCTACACCCTGGAAGGACGGGGGGCCATGGGCTCGGGGAATCCCTGAAATCCTAAACGCGACAACACATAAAGCGGTGCTTTCAAGAAGAGAAATGTACAAAATGGCTCATTTGATTCAAGGATAATTGTGAAAACGATCAAGCTTGCGTGCCCGAGTTGTACTAACGTTCCGTTGTACGTGAGCAATACAATTAACTCGAGTAATGTGCCGCATGCACAAACTGGGATGGAATAGAAGAAATGCATACTTACTTTCGCCCTTTATTAGTCCAGACTGGCATGCAATGCAGATGCAGACAATAATAAACACGCTTGGTGCTTGCGGCTTAATCGACCACCGCCTCATGGCTTTGGGTATGGTCTCTTCTTAAAGTTCATAAAAAAAAAATCGCAGATTTACCAAATTGGTATTTTTCCACAAATAAGCCGGAATATCAAAAGTATCACAAAAAAACAATGTCCAAATATATCGTAGGCTCTAGGCAACTAATTTAGCGTTGCCCCCCCTATAAAGGGGCTGGGGTCAAACGCGGTTGTATCACAACTAAAATTAAAAAAAAAAAAAAATCTTCTCAATTTATAAGATGTTTTTATTGGAGCCTCGGAAAGAAGAGTTCACTAAATAACATGGTCTTGTGTTCTGGCAACGCATGCGCGCATTAAAAGCTTCATTTTCCACAAATGTAGACGATAATTCACTTTCATCGGTTTAATGTGGTGCTCCCAAGAATCCAATGAAAAAATGGATATATCCCAATCAAACAACTAGTGAGGCGGACCCCGCCACGGGATCCTTCCACGGTAGGAAAACCCGACTTCAGATGCGGTCGCACTGACAGCACTGCATCCAAGTCCCCTCTTCCATTCAGTTTATTTTGGCCGAACTTCTAAAAAACAATCCGTCCACGACATAGGACCGAATTGGGCTGCGTGTTTTGGGGGTTGTTTTTTTTAAGTCCACGGGTCCAATCGTCTTCCACTTCTCCGCGGCGTGTTGCTTCGTTTCTTCCCGGGGAAGCTCCGCTTTTCAAGTCGGACTTGAACGCATCCCAGGAACTCAAGCCGATCGCTTCCCCCACGACCTTCCCCTGAACCCCGTCACCCCTGCTGACCACGCCGTCCACGACTGGACACCCGCAAAAAAAACCCCAAAAAATAAACCCGCACAGAACCCAGCCCGAAGCCGATCCGAGGGGGCCACGTCGCTCGTTCAGACCTCGGTGGAACGGACACAAACAGCGGCGGTGTTCACGCACGTTGCTCCGAAGTGAGAAAAGTCCACCATGCCGCCCGTTTCTTTTCCCCCGGATTAGCTGGGGAAAAAAAAAAAACCCCACCACCCAGCTAGCGAGCTAATCTCCAAGGGGACGAGGCTTCAACGCGACTATCCCCGTTTCAGCGATGAGGTAAAGAAGCGTTTTAGAAAAACAACAAAAAAAACAAACAACCCCTAAAAGACCGTTTAAAGTGTGAAACTTGGATCCCCGCTGTAGCGTCTCCTCTCCCTCAGGTTCCCCCCGTTCCGTCTCTGCTGTGTGTGTGTGTGTGTGTGTGTGTGTGTGTGTGCGCGCGCGGCTCTCCTCCAGTAAACAAGTCCTGCCAGTCAGCTGGGGCCGCCGCGGTGCGCCGCAAAGCCAGAACTGGAACCCCATCCAGAGCCGGCAGAAAGTACGGATCCGGACTCTCTGCCGCTGGGTAGGCGACGCACGCTGTAACAATAAATGTATAGATGTGGTTCCAAGAAAACCAAAAGGTACAATGTGTGTGGAGTCATTTGGTAGGAGCCTTTGTCCAAAGCATCTCCCAAATGTACTTTGCCGAAACAAGGTGCATGTTTTAGTAGTAGCCTAGTCAAAACATTCGGGAATTACAATGTCAAATCAGCGTTAAAAGGATTTCTCTGGTCCTATCTGAAGTGGTAATCTGAAAGATTATTTTGTTTAAAAAAAAAAAATAGAACACAATCTCACGATCTCTTTATTGGGCCAAGTGCACTTTCATATACAAGGAATAGTAAAAAAAAAAAATACAAGTATGGTTAAGATATAAATATAAATATAGTTGGATATCCCTGTACACGATGAATAATATCTATACTATAGTATGGTCACAGCTAATAACGGACAGGATAAGTCTAACTTATTACAATGTTATTACAATATATTTCACGGTTAAAAAAATGTACGCGGCAATTTATTAGAAATAGACATTTCATGTATTTGCCTTATGCATGTGCCACGTGCTGTTTACATTGGTGGTTCATGGCAAGAATGCAACACTGCAAGAGACCCAGAGAAAGGAAAAAAAATATATATATATCAGAAGAAGGCAAATTTTAGAGAAATGTGTTTGGTAGGATGAAGATGGGGGTAGACCTGGATGTTAAAAAATACATTGCAGTTTTAAATAGAATTTTGGGATTTGTGTGAATTACACTGCTTACACTGGTAATCCACCAAACACAGACAATGTTGTGAATTTACCACTTTAAATTCCCATTCATCGAGTAAGTGTTTTTCTTTATCCAAAGCATCTATTAAACCTTTTTTTCTGTAGTGGCCTAGTGAACCCTACAGCAAAACCTTCAAGAAGAACAAGTGAACTTCCAGTCAAATGTATTTTCCTAATGTGAAAATTTTTAAATCACAAATGACCATGCTGTTGTCTGAGTTTTCATGACTTTAAAATAAAAAAAAGGAAACATGTATTATTCATTTTTGGAAGTGGAACCAACAAGTAATTATTTTCAGAGTACTCTGGTAGATGATTTGCTGTAAGCGACACTTTGAATAGTTCGATGACCCTAAGTTGATGTGAAGCCACTTATGCATTGCCTTCACGTTCAGCTATATCACACGCTTAAGCAGACGTAATGTCACAAATGCAATTGACTTGAATGCTCCAATGGCCCTGACAAAGTTCCTAGAACATTTTGCACAACGAGGAGACACCTAAACTATATTATTGCTTATGACAACATGTCCAACCTGCCTTTTATGGTTTAACCTACAAGTGAAACAACTGCAGTACATTTCTTCAGTAACTCACCAAGTGGTGGGAACCGAACTATAAACCCCGTTTGATTATGACCTCAGGACTAAAAACATGAATTAAAACCGAGTAACTCTTCACTATTAAAACAACCCAACCTAAGCCCCTCGGCCGCAGCCCTGTGGCCAGGAAACGCGGCACCTGCACGGGCCTGGGAAGGTACACAGCAGCACCAGCAGTTTTGCATAACAAACATCCTTGTAATAAACCTGTCCTGATGACGGCATTTAACTGTTCACTATGCCAGGACGTTCATATCACCGCTGACAGGTGCGCTGTCTGTTCCTCGCTTCTTTATAATCAAGAGACCACAGTGAATTTACATCGAATAGATTAGATTAGAACAGAATAGAATAGAAAAAGCAGGAGAATAGGCTACAATAGAATTCACCCCACCGTGTTAATTTTAACTCTAGATTGTTTGTGGCTGCACAGTTAGTACTTTGGGATTAGGACACAATGGGCTCATATTTAGCAGAATAGTTGCAGCTCGGTGGAATGTTCCCCAGCGATGGGAGTGAATGAGGTCTTAGTACGATTAAACGTCACAGGTTTGAAGGAGTAATGGTTGTGGAATTTTAGTTGAAACCAGTTTCCATTGATGGTTGCCCTCTGTTCCGCCACAGCGAGGACCCATTTGCACACTGATCTGTTTATTGCCTGTTCTTCTCCTTTTCTCTATATATTAATCCTCACTTCTCTCTCTCACCGGCTGGTTCCTCTTTCATAAAAAAAAACTACACCTGACCTTCCTCCTTTACATGGAGAGGAAGGGTTTGGGCGGCTTAGTGTTATCCTCCCAATTACAGTATAAAGCAATGTGCCCTTATGGATGTTTTTCTGGTGTAATACAACTTTAGCTCAATGAGTGGAGCTAAAAGCAACTTCACTCCAAATGTCAAATGGGGACAAAAGGATGAGCCTCGAATAGTCAAAGGAGAAGGACATGTATTATATGTCAATTGTATTAATTCTGAATGAAACACAATCAGATTTTACAAATGTGTAGCTTTTTATTATGCTTTTTGCTTCATTCAAAGGATTTATATCATGCATGTTTTCCTATTCTAAAACTATTCTTTATTACTCAATGTCCGCAGATCGAGCCTTTGATTGAATGAAGCACAACACAAGGCGCTGTTGCGATGACAGCGTTGCCAATTTCTTTGCCATCTTGACCCTGTTGCGCTGGAGCTGGAAGTGCATCCAGAGCTGATGGAGTCTGAAACAATACGAGGACGTAGGAACAAAGGGTGTTGTGGATTTATCAGGATGTGTCGGATAAGATGGCTCCCTATATGACTGTTATAAAAAGACTTAAAATATACATTCACTCCATGGTCACATTGATCCAGAACCAAAAAAATAATTTACCTTGCCTCGTGATGTAAATTGACCTTCCAACAATTCACAAATTCCAAACATGAAACAAAGAGAGAAGAGAGAATTTGTCAAGGATAACAAAGAAAAGGTCCTGGGCTTGCCTCAATTGGTTATTTGCTGTTATGTAGAATATAAAGTCAAAGAATAATTAAAAATGATTTATATAGTGTCGTGTATACAGTATAGCTTTGTCCTGTTGCTCACAGATTTTCCGAGGCCATTAAAGATTCCAGTAAAGCTCTGACCACTCAGGTGACACAAATTATCCCAAATGGAATTCACAATGCCAAATATTTAAAATCATGGTGGATGAATTTTTAGCTCCAACACACACACACACACACACACACACTTGTGCCTATAGGCTTTTTGCTTGCTCCCACGCTCGTACACACCAATAAAAAACAAAAAATTCCCGCTCTTCCCCTCTGCATTTGCCTGTAAATGGAAGGATTAATACTTTTGAATGGAGACTCCTTTGTTGGCGTAGCCGGCCGCGTAATTAGCTGCCTGGGGAGCCAGGAGCCTCCATTCAGGCCTCCGTGCGTGCGTACGTGCGTGCGCGTCTGTGTGTGCGTGTGTGCGCGTGTGCGCGTGTGCGTGTGCGCGTGTGCGTGCGTGCGTGCGTGCGTGTGTGTGTGTGATTAAGTGATATTATTATGGCCTACTAATAGGACTCACTTTCAGAGATTGTTCTGATGGGCACAGAGCTGCTATCCTGGCTGGAACCTATTAATTACAACAGCCTTGCAATTTGGATCTTGCAACACAAGAGCTAATTTCTATTATTTATTTTATGTGTGTTTGTGTGTGTGTGTGCGCGCGTGTGTGTGTGTGTGTGTGTAAAGCGTGTCCATCGAGGTGGGGGTCATGAGCTAAACAGACAAAGTGTTCCTGGATTTTCTTCTTTAAATGGATCTGGGTGTAATTGATATAGTGTTTTAGAGCTTAATGTTCCTCTCCTCGCTGCTTCTGGGGCTGCAGATAAATAGCAAAACAACAGAACCATAGAACACCCATGGAACCATGGCAGAACACCCATAGAACCAATGTAGAACAACCATAGTACCAAAATAGAACAACAATAGAACTACGATTGAACAACATAGAACCCCCATAGGACCGTGATAATACCACCATAGAACCAACATAGAAGTGGCAATATAATAATCAGAAATCTTATTATTAATAATATAATATGATATAATATAATATAATATAATATAATGTAATATATGATATAATATAATATATAATATCATATGATTCGATTTGATATGATATAATATAATACAATATAATGTGTATACGTAGTAAGGACACAGATCACAACAGATTGGTTAAATCTAAATTACATACAACTCTTTGCTATTTTATCACTTCTTGCTACATCCTTTGCGGAGACAGCACGAGTAGCAGCGAGGAGGTGACACTTGCTGCACTGCTGTGCACATGACAAACAAACTACTTGAACTGGAAGTTAAACTGTATGTTTATATGCACGTGTGAAAGGGAAGAGGAGCCGCTTCAACTCGGTACGACTGGAAACGCTGTGACTGAGACTGTGTCTCAGCGGGAAGTGCTGCGTCCAACTGCATCTGTAGAAAACATCCGCTCAGAAAACAACTGCGGTGACCTCTTATCTTTGATGAGCGAGAGACTGATCTTTGACAAGTGAGAGACTAGGTTACTGGTTTGCCTTTGAAATGCAAAGTAAATTACACACACGCACACACACACACACACAGACACACACACACACACACACACACACAATGTAATGTGGAACATAAATGGCTTATCTTCCTCTACAGGTGCAGTGTGTGGGCGTGTGCTTCCATATGCTGCAAACTGCAGCTTTGGCCATTGCTCCGCTCTGTTTTCAAAAAGTTTACATAAAATCTTAAAATGTAAATACCTGATATAAAAAGAAAAGAGTCAGATGTTTAAGAATTTAGGGGATTGATGAAAAAAACACCTGCAGCAAACACTCAGAGAAGTTCTTGTTCCCCCATAGAGTAACTGACCTTATGGTTTTATTAAGACATGTCTACCAATGTGCGACAGGTTTCAAACTGTGTGTGTGTGTGTGTGTGTGTGTGTGTGTGTGTGCGCGTGTGTGTGTGTGTGTGTGTGTGTGTGTGTGTGTGTGTGTGTGTGTGTGTGTGTGTGTGTGTGTGTTGCATTGAAGTGAATCAAGTCAAATTGAATTGTTTTTTAATGATCTCAGGTCAATGGACCAGTCTGCCTGGAACACTGATTCTTCTAAAAGTCAAGAAGAGGAAGATGTTGTGTTCTAAATGCTGAGAGGAGAGGAGAGGATTAGAGTAGAGGTGAGGGGAGGGGAGGAGAGTAGGATGGGAGAGGTGAAAAGGGGAGGAGAGGAGAGAGGATGACAGCAGGAGGTGAAGGAAAGGAGAGGAGGGGGGAGAGAAGAAGAGAGGAGAAAAGGGGAGGAGGGATTATCTTCTGGAAAGAACAATGTGCATAGCTTTACACTGTGATTGTGTCCTGTGATATCGCATCCAGACATCCCATAATGCTCACACATACAAGACAGCACACAACCCATAATCCACGACGATAGTTTCTTACTTGTCTGCAATTTAGTTCTTTCTCTTCCTTCTTTCCACTGTGGTGCACCTTTTATCGTGGTGAAATAGACTAGCAGGGATGTTTCGGTTGCTGCAGGGCTGGTGTCAGGGGCTAGGTTTGTTATGTTCACAGCAGTTCTCTATTTTCAGCCCCAGGTACGCAGCAAACACAAAGCGGAGCCATGTTCTGATTCATTATTGTTCTTCGGCATTAAAAACCGTCTATATGGAAGCCTAGGAAGAACCGGATCCAGGAACAGGACTCGCTTCACTCGGTTCTCATGCTGACCGGCCTGCTGAAAGCTCGCCTTCGAGTGGAGTTTGCCTTCTACACCCTCACTAGCAGGCTGGAGGCCTTCAAGTCCACCTGGGGGATCGGACAGGTCCTATGTTCTATAAAAGACAATGTCATACAGCTGCACTTCTGATTATGATGATTATTAAATAATTAATTACACAAGTATTTATTTGTTTATTTATTTGTCTTTATTTTTGTAGTTTACATTTTTCATACAGTTGATTTACATATTTGATTTATTTATATATATTTTTTCTTACAGTTTATTGATTTTCATGGTCTCTATTATATATGTATTTATATTTACTCCTACAGTTGTTCCCTTTTTTTACTTCTTATTTTAAACATTTTTTTTCACTTGCTATCACTATTGTTACTTAAATTATCAACAATAACACTGCTAATGATGTCTTTGTTTATCTTATGTAGTTGATTCTTTCTCTCGCTCTCTCTCTCTCTCTCTCTCTCTCTCAGAGTCCCGTTCGTCCGGGAGCTCGCCTCTTTGACGACCCTTGTGCATGAGCTAACTCGTCCGTCTCATCCTTTGCTAAATACCCAATGACCGGTATTTCACGGTAAGATAGGTTATATATAAAAGCATACATTTTATGTTGTGTCAGTTTATTGGTCATCGGCAATAAAGTCACAGGCTGTTTTTGTTTGCCCATTCTTATGTTGATAAAAATAAAATCTCAAACTCTAATGGAGTTTTTGGAGAGGTTTCAGCACAAGTTCCCCTTTTCACATTTTGACAGTCATCAGGCTCTTCATCCAACTCTGTATCAACTCTGTGTCCAGTTATTGACACCAGTGTGTGATTTCACTCCCAAAACACTGTGTTATTCACATGGACCCCCGGAGAGAGCATCGCTTTCCCACACACGGACAGCAGACCTCTCTATCGGCAGATTAGACTGTCAAGGTCGACCCCACCCCCACGCTGACTTCCAGACCTCATAAAAACCCTCAAGGTTCCACTTTGGTTTTCCTCCTATTCTATCCTTGATGGTTTCAGCTGTCATCCCCTGCCTGATTCCCCCAATTTTCTGTTTTTTATTCTCTCTACACTCTTGACCCCCCAACCTCCCCAAATTCATCACCCCCATCCTTCTAATTCATTCTTGCTACCGCAAGGTGACGCGGCGCATCAGTGGTATCGTGAGGCTACATTGAAGGGCTGACGGAAGGTTGTGAACCAGAGTCCAGTTTACCGAGTGGAAGTGTCAGTGACAACAGCAAGATCAAGAGTAAGTAAGAGAGAGGGGGGGGGGGGGGGTCAAGGTCACGTCAGTGTCTCTCACCCTCGAACCTACGGCGGGGCCTGTTACCGCGTTCTCGAGGAAGCCGCCGCCGTCCACTGCTCAGCATCAAAGTCCGACGCCAGCATCAAAGTCCGACGCCTCGTATTCCCCTCACAAGGGGAATACGAGGACACCGTTGTTTTGTTGCATCCTCTGGCACCAAAACATGCGCACGGGGCCTCACACACGTGGAAACCGTTCCCCCTCTCACTTCACAGAAATGTTTGTGTTGGAGATGGCTGATGGAGCTACGGTTCCTATGGAGGACAAACTGAAAGAGAGAAGCGATGCATCGCCCTGTGCGACGTGTCCATCTGCTCTGCTTTCTGAACGTGAAATCTGCAAAGAAGCTTTGTATGTAAATAAATCAAGAATTTGCTATTCTCAGGATTCACGTGACACAGGAGGTTTTATTCAGCGCATACTGTACATTAACGAATCATGTCAACACTCCTGAAGCTCTTTTTAAAGGCTTTAGTAATAATAATAATAATAATAATAATAGAACAATTATTATTAACAATAAATATTCATAATAATAATAGGCATAAAATAAAAGTAATAGGCTCCTGAAAAGTCATCCTGTCGGGGACAGTTGTGTTCCTGCTGGAGGTTCCTCTTAGGTGAAGGTTCAAACCTCGGTTGCTTTCAGACGCTGTAATCAATCGGGACCAAAGGGGACTCGACCGGACAGAGTTCATTGCTTCCTGAGAGCCGCGCCGACCGCTGCAGGATGAGCGGGATGAACGCAGCCGCATTGTGTTGGTGTTTACTGCCCCGCTTCACATCCTGGACGCTGTGAACAACACAATCCAAGAGAACCACCCCTTCTGAGAAGAGCGAACATCCATTACAGGGGAACTCACTGCCTTTTACCAAGAACCTGCTCCGCCCTTCAAAAAGCTATTTCTCCATCCTGAGCAACGGCTTCCCTAAAACAAAATCAAAATCAATCAAATCATCAAGTTCCGCAGCGGCCAAACAAACGACCAAGATCCAAGATCCCTGATTGAGTTTCCTCTTCCTTCTGTGTGTTACTATTGTTATTGACCCTTTGGAACGGCCCCTAAGCACTGGCTCTCAGCTGCCGTCAGATGACAGAGTGAGTGAGTGAGTGAGTGAGTGAGTGAGTGAGTGAGTGAGTGAGTGAGTGAGTGAGTGAGAGTGTGTGTGTGTGTGTGTGTGTGTGTGTGTGTGTGTGTGTGTGTGTGTGTGTGTGTGTGTGTGTGTGTGTGTGTGTGTGAAGCCGCCTGCCAGTCTCAGTCTCTATTCCTCCCTGGTCCTGGTCCTGGTCCAGGTCTGGGTCCGGCCCCACCCTACACCCCGTGGTACTACAACATCCTGCTCAGGCCTTGCTAACCATAGCCCTACCCTGGAGAGGAAGAACCTGGAGGCCGGATTGTGTCTCGGACTTCCCAGAACAATAATAAAAATAAAAATAAATGTCTAAAAAAAGTGTTTGTTTATTTTCTCACAAGTAGCGAGTTGGGGGAGTCGGGGGGGTCGGAGAAAGTTGGACGACAGTAAAAGTTCAGTTGGAGGTCTGGGAGTCAACGAGACAAAGTGTGGTTTGTGAGTCTCACGCAAGGGAACATCACTGAAGTCCTGTAATGTCATTTCGATTTGGCAGGCGTGTGAACGCAAGCATTTTTTGCGTGGTATGTGTGTGTGTGTGTGTGTATGTGTGTGTGTGTGTATGTGTGTGTGATGACAATGTGCCTAAGAGAGGCCCCCTTGGTGAGAAGTCACTATAAATAGCCTGTGTGAAAAAAGACTAGCCCAAATTAGGACATCAGAATTCAGCGAGAGTAAAAATAAATCAATCAGATCGAGCAGAAACGCCAAGATTAGGAAGGTGACGATTAGAGACAAATGGTAATAACATCAGGTGCTTAATAAGTGTGTGTGTGTGTGTGTGTGTGTGTGCGTCTGTGCGTCTGTGTGCGTGCGTCTGTGCGTGTGTGTGTGTGTGTGTGTGTGCATGTGTGCGTCTGTGCGTGTGTGTGTGTTAATTTTCTCATGAATCACACTAAGAGGTGCCTGTGTTTTCTTCTGACTTATGTTACGGATTCACTCTGTGGACTGAGAAATCTGTAACTGTCAGGCTGATTAAAGTCATTTTGGTAGTTCCTTCTGAGCCGTCCGTGCACTGCGGACGTAAAAAGTTTTGTCGTCTCTCTCCTTCACGCGAACCGTTTCCCCTCCCTGAGACTATAACATTCACGGGAAGGACAATTCAATTTGCTTGGATATTGCCTATTGAAATACAGGCGGTATTTCAAACCATCGCAAAAAGAGAATTTAAAACAAGGATACAAATGTCTTCCAGTCGCCAACAACCCAATCAATCGGCTTTCATCTTCTTTTTTATAATGTATTTAATTGTTTTTTGATGATGGTGGCAACGGCTCTAGCGCTCGACCTTTGAGCACTTCAATTAAATAAAACACGAGACGACTCGGAGCTGCGCAGGTCAACGCTGTTCGCAACCTTCGCTGTGCCTGTGATGTTTTATTCAGCCGTAACATTTCCGTCGAGAGGTTGTAGCGTTCCACTGAGATGGAAGAGGCTCGAAGAAGAGGAGAAAATAACGGAGGTGCTGGGAGAGAGAGAGAGAGAGAGAGGGAAGGAAGGAAGGAGAGGTGATGGGGGAAGATATAAGAGGGTCTTCTGCCCTCGGTACGCGTATAGCTATGCAGCGAGCTGAACACTCTCCCAAAAAGTACCCAAGACAGGAGCTACTACTACTACTACTACTACTACTAGATCCAGGTGATATACCGAAGATATTTGAAGTCCTTGACCTCTTTCAGCTCTCGACATTCCTGTGTCTTCAGGGACGCATGCTCAGGTGTGTTGTACGGGACAGAGTTATTGCAGCAGTTCTTGACGATTTAAGAATTAATAAAGAGTTGCCTTGCAGGTTGAGAAGTTGAATTCCACCTGCAGACTAACTCTGTCCTAGATGCAGTGACGCACAAATACTCTTGTGTTGTATGCCCAGCATGCTGACAGCCCAGGTTGTAAAAAAAAAAAAAAAAAACGACAAAAAAAAAAATAACAGGGTTTCCACTCTGGACGGAGTTGATCTCTTCTTCGTAGACTTGGTTCTGAGAACTGAGAATGATTCTAGCTCTTTCCTGGTCGAGCTGCTCTTTTGATAGAGGCTTGCTGCAGACGTGCCAGCCGTGACAAGAGCTGTTTTTAGATGCTTGGGTGAAGAAGTGAGCGACGTGTGAGAGCCGGGCCACGACTCTTGAGAGAGATCTCCAACCTGAGAAACACTAAAAGAGCGGACTGCCGAGCTCGGCAGAAAGACACGTGACGCAGACACAATCCCGATTTGACGTGGTGGCGCCAAAGAATCTCTCCTCTGATTTGTTAACTGTGGTGGATAGTAATCGAGCTTCTGATTGGCTGAGTGTGACATCACTCATTGTGACATCGAAGCCACGCGATTTACCAAAAGCAAGGACTATCCAATAAAATAAACAGTGTATGTGATTTCACCGGGAAGTAAATGACACAGGGAATAATAATAATAATAAATATTGCTGCAAGCAGCAATAGGCTGAGTCCAGTTTAGTCATGTTAGGTACATATTACAGCTTTCTGAGGTTCCATAATCCGAGCTTCCCGAATCTGCACTGTTTCTCTGCTCTGTACAATTGGCTGTTTGTGTCACATGTTTGCTTCTTGTGGGTGCACTTTGTAGGTAGAGGTAAACGGACCCCGTACCGGAAATAAATCTCAAAATGTGTTATCGTGGAAGATTTTGATGTGATAATTATTGAGATTGTTTTATGGCCTAGCCCTAGTTCCCCCAAAGCTCCGTAGAACTTCCTGCGGAAAGGTTTTGTAAAATGCAGCACCAGTTACTGTACAGTTTTCCAAGTTTCCTTTAAATGCAGCATCGGCTCAAGTTGTCCGTCTAGGTGTTGCACTCGCAAGTGGCTGGATGCGAATGAGTTCCGAGAGACAAAACTTGGACTTATATAACTTCGGATAAGGACGTCACATAGTGGGCCTCTCCTGAAAACGAATCGAATCGTCTCAATGTTCTTCTGTGATACGAGGGTTGTACAGTGCTGTAACAGTGATCCACTTCACCTCTCGCTCTGAGCCCTTCATTGCCAGGGCCGATGGGACTTTGTCGGGCCGCACGGAAGAAAACCTGTCATGATTGAGGATCGCTCCCAGTAATAATAATAATAATGTATACTGTATGCGCGTGGGTAAATTAGTTCTCTGCATTTACCTGAATTCTTGGGGAGGCAGACCATTAAATTAGCAAAATAAAAGGGCAAAAGTCGCCCAAAAAAACTATTTTCGATTGACTCGGAATAGGACTGCGGAATGGGAGGGGGGCCACCCAAATGTTAAGAGTCGTCTTTGAAGAACTCCTCATTCATGATGTTGAGGAAGTTTTCCTCCCTTATCTGAGGGTATGTGTTTCTCATTGTCAACCGAATGATTGAAGAAGAGTTTTCCTAAATTTTCACCATTTCCGGGACATTTATGTTGCTCCCCTGTAAACTTCTTTCACAGAGATGCTACTTTCGCATGATCGGAGTTAGCTGGGCCGTCCTCTTTCCAGGATGCTGGTCTTGCATCTGTACACAGTAGGGCTGTAGATAGTCCTCTATAATCCCATTCAAATTTGTATGCTTTAATATTTTTAATATTCAAACATATTCAAAGCTCCGATCAGAGCGATCTTCTCTTCAAAGAAAGCAAATAAAAACTCGAGATGTATTTCATTTACTCTGTTTCCTGCTGCTGCTCTGCTGTGGCGCAGATTGCAGAACGCTCCTGAAAAAATTTCCGGCCACGTTCTCACGGCCCGGCGGCAAACACCCGGTGGCTGGGAACCTCTGCCCTAGGCCACATTCTGTCGGTGATAGTTTGGTTTATTTCCCACTTTCAACGCCACATCTGTGGAACTACTGAACATTCTGGTCAAATACACACTCTCTCTTGTACACACAGTGAAACACCGGAGGAGAGGGAAAGTGCCGGTGTGTCGTGAGTCTCCGCCAACCCCGGACTTCGCATACCGTTACCGGGAATACTTCTCTCTAATATTTGTTTACTGTGCAGCAAACTGGATGAACTTATACTGAACTTTATTGCTCATCACAGTTAACTGATTCACTAACGCTAGCCAAAACATTTTTAATCAATTATCTATACATTTAAAAAAATACACAATCAAATGGCAATTTCATTTTTAATATTCAAATTTCCTTCCTGGAGCCTGAGTAGGTTTGTGAGCTTCCCCGAGATAGAAGTTGCCCACAATTACCGATCCCAAGTCGAGCTGTTGGGCAGAGGGTGCATTATGTGGCCCACAGCACTGACTGGGAACCTTGTGAGCTTGGATTATGTTCCTACCGAGCAAAAGCAGGATTTCAACTGAAGGGTGGTGCGGTGGGATTTTGGCAGCCACCTCTTTCAGATAAGGATGGTAGCTCACAGCTTCTGGTTTAGGGATTTCTTCCCTGTTGTTAGGAATGAGGTTGCAATCAATGAGCGTAGGCAGTAGCGGGTGTAGTTTGAGGTAAATAGGCTCCACCACGAAGCCGCTGGCCCTTCTCCCAGCGGTTTCTGATATACCGGAGCATGTCCTCAGGGTATAAGGGGAGGCATCCCCTTGAATGCTGAACATGTCGAAGAAGGCGTAAAGAGCTGAGATGTGACTATCACTGTTGCACCCTGAACAGTGGATGTCAGCTTTACAGTCTTTGAGTTGATGGGTTGTCGAGGCCCAGCATCTAAAGCATATAATATGCTGCTCCTCAAGAGGCTGTCCTTTGGGTTCTGGGAGGGCAGAACTTCTGATCTCTGTTTGGCTGACAGAGTTGGGGTCTTCATATTCCAGGGTTTTGCTGGGGGCCCCTCAGCTCTGAAAGGCGGGTATGGAGTTTGATGCTCCTTTTTGTACTTTGAGCCTTGGTTTATCCATTGCTCTTGGAGGTTGTATGGGAATTTCTCCACCCCTCTAGCTGTGTCAAGAAAGCCGAGACCAGGCAAGTTACCCTCACACTTAGCTGCTACTACTTGAAGGAGCAAGTCTGCAAGTTCTTGCAGCCACTTGAAGTCCCTATTTTGGATTCTTAGGAAGTTTTGCGGCCTTGCAAAAGCAGCCTGTTTGATGGCTTCAGCAGAGCCGTATTTTTTATCCAACCGCTGCCATACCATGTTCAGGTGGGTTGTTGGGTAGTTGATGTGAACTGCCCTGATTCTCTTGGCATGCTGTAGTGACTCCCCAGTAAGCCATTTGGTGAGTAGGTCTATCTCCGCACTGGGTTTGAGGCTGAATCCCTCTAAGGCCTTCCATGACAGATAATATTCTGGACAATTGTTCAGCCACGACGAGCCAGGTGTGCAGCAAATTCAGCAATGTATGCCGGCCCACCGACCACGGGTCTATTGTGGTTAAAGGAATTGCTGTTTATATAAGAGGGGCCTGTGTCTTGAGGTCCCCCGTAATAGAGGGATTTAGGAGTTGGTAAGGGGCTGAGAGAGGGGGGGATCCAACCAATGTTGCACAAATCGATGTGTTAAGGCAGCTTCAGCACTTGTGCTGCTGCTAACGCAGCCTCAACCTCACCCTCCTCTTTAAGGGCACGAAGGGGTGTAGCAGCTTCGAACGCTTTTGCTGCTCCTTATGCAGCCTTTGCTTCGCCCTCGTTTTTAAGGGCCTTTAATGTAGCCTCAATTCATGCTCTTTCCGCTTCCATATGAATTTGACGCTTTGTATATGCAGCCTCAGTACACGCAGCTTCAGATTTTGCACAGAGCTCTGCTGCGCCCACAGTGACATTGGACTTGCTGGACCCTCTCGATCTGATGGCCTTGTTGGAGCGCCCTGATGCGGATACTGTGTTCTGACCTCAAAGTTGCGCTGATCACCGGGGCCTGGGCCAAACCGTCATCCTTGCTCTCAACAGTGATTCAGGATTTCCAGGCCAGGTGATCTTGAGGTGAATCAGAATCTTTTCACTCTTCTGCCCTCACTACGTGTATGTGTGCGTAGCTATGCAGCGAGCTAAACACTCTCCCAAAAAGTACCAAAGACAGGAGCTGACTTCAGGTGTTTTTAATGGTAGCGGTGTAAAACTATGGAACAGCACAAAATCATGCAGATTAATGATCAATCTCTATGCAAATGAAAATAATAATAATAAATAATTGTAAATAGGTTGTCGTAATTCTGACAAAGTGTGCCTAAATAAATAAATGTAAGATCTGCTTCCTCACGGGCAGTAAGGAGTTGGATGGAAGGAGATGCCACAATGCTGCCTTCACCAAATGCAGCGTCAGTCTGAATTGCTGATTAGGATGTCACAGCATTACAGTGCCGATTGTGAGTGAACAAATTTAAGCACAGACAATGCATATAACGGCTAGTATGTGGCACCAAACTCCATTATTTGTAGAGCACGGAATCTTGTGCTTAATTTAAGAGAGACAGAACCGAAGGGAAAAGAGAGAGGGAAGCAGATGAATAATAGATGGGTAGAGAACGACAGGGAAACACGGTCAGGGAGATGAGAGCGAATGCGATATAAACACATCAGCCTTTACGCGTAGCTAGCGTAGCTAGCGTCATTATGCTGCGACGCTTCACCTGCGTCCGCCTGGCACATGCACTGAGAAGGTCATTTTGAAAAAAAACCGTCCTATCGGGCAGAGCGGGAAAAGCCAACCAGGCAGTGCAGGGCAGAGTGTTCCCCTCATCTGGACCAGACACCCTGAAACCCTGCAGAGGATAATATCATAAGATCAGCTTTTTAAAACCAAAAGTCGGTCCCTGAAACCAGGGTACATTTTGTGATTCTGTCTTATTGGGGGTTTATGAATATATAACTCCAGCTTTCAAGAACCGGTACCTCAAGAAAGGTATTAGATAATGCTGTGGATACCGTAAGCCCATAAAGAAATCCCTGTACACCATTACGAATTTGACACATGCATTTTGTAAATAAATGTATGATTTATCAGATTGGATCATAATTCAGTGGTGGCCCAGGAGAGTGTATGTCATAAGCAATTAGACTAACAGCATGTCAGCGAGCAAACTACAACACTAATACATTTGGATAGTGGAAGTCGCAAATCAAATGTCTTCCCACCACATGGGAGAGTGTTTACAGCATGCTACGATGCTTTCATAGTTTATAACGATCATATTTTTATATCAGGACGGACTCTCTTTGTGTGTGTTTTATGGCAACTGGCAACAATTTTTTGCAGTTGGAAACATCTAGTTTGGACAAATTTCACAAATCTTGCAATTCTATCTCGACTAATGATGCACTAACCAATATACATACATCCACCTAACTATGACAACTTATTCACAACATCTTAATTCATTACTCATCATAAACTCCTATTGAACTGTTATTAAACCGTGAGAAACACCATCACCATTTCAAGGCTATATCACCAAATACCATTATCTGTATGAGGCCATTTTATTTTTATTTTTTTTACCATTGTCTCTGACTCATGACTAGAGGAAGGAAATGACTGTTTAACATGGATAAAGAAACAGGAGAGAAGGGATCAATGGTTGAGAACAAAAGGCTGAAATTGGTTCGACATGCAGAGAACCAGATGCATCGATTGCAATATGAACTATTCTTCTCTCGCCTGGTAAAGCCAGGATGGTTAGATACGATGGGTATGAGTAAGAGGCTGTCTCAGACCGTAGACTTAACCTATTCATTAATTTGGTTGGTGCAGGTGTGGATAGGCCTTGGCATTCTGAATGCAACATTCTCAGAGCGGGACAAAACATCTGACCTTGAAACTATCCTTGGAAGAAAACAAACCTTGGTCCTATTCGTCCTCCTCGTACAATGTCTCGCTTACGGATTCACTCCTTTCATCAATACGGTACTTTTCCATTTGCCTAGGCTTCAAGTCCAAATTCTCAGTCATTTATAAAGGATTTATTACATTTGGGGGCTGTGATGATTCTATTCGGTTGGTGGTTCTTTACGGCAAAGACATGTTTCCCCCTCTCCAACGCACGCACACACACACACACACACACACACACACACACACACACACACACACACACACACACACACACACACACACACACACACACACACACACACACACACACACACACACACACCTTATCCATGTGACCCTGAAGAGCCTCCCTTGTTCTAGCAGAGGTCCTGCACCTGCTGCAGCAGCATGGGGCCTCCTTGGGGGAAATGTTAAGGGGGCCCCTGAGAGTCACCCATTCTCCAAACACAACATTTGGTTAAACAGCACAGCAGATCAATTCCTGGGATTCCCCCCCCCCCCACACACACAGGCCTTCCAACCGACACCCCATTCCCAAACCCAGCACTGTCTTGAGGTAGCGCCCCAGACTTGGCCCCAAGCCATATGCCAAGCCAAGGACCACCACCTGCCCGGGCTCTTTGTTTAGGCAACGTGCTCTGCGACATTCACACCAATCCTGGTGTCTCCTCACATTTCAAACACCAAAGATTCAACATCACTGTTCCCATTACACCCATAGAAACATATTCTCTTTCTTGGAGCTTCAAGCCTCAAAACTCCAGTACCAGCATTGCGCCACCCCCCCCCCCCCCCCAATCCTATCCGGTGGGAAATCCTGAACCACTAAAAGGTGAAAGAGCCAATAAGCAAGAAATTAAGCCCCTCAGTAGCGGTACCTGGCTTCTATACATCAAAGGCTGAGTGGAAGGCGGTGGGGAGCTTTTCCTTTCACCGGGGAGTGACAAACAGGCTGGAGGCTCTGGTGCATTAACCCACATGTTGACACTCGGCAGGGAACTGGGGAGGACTGAGGGGCAATAGGGGGCTGTTGGGAATGACATATAGACTCGGTCTGTTAGGTGCTATAGGCACGCGCACGCACGTACGCATGCACGCACACAGAACCCCAGTGGGGAAACTGCTTTGCTATGGCTTGTCATAGTTTTTCTTCAACTTTACATTTGTCACATGCGCTGCCATGTTTCTGCTCTGGCTTTAACAACTGCGCAATGTCAGGTGAAAGGGTGAATGTTATGTTTCAAGGTCACTTTAGTTCACTCTAGTCATGGAGCTGCTGTTACGCAGTGTGTGCGTTGCTGGAGAGAGGGCCTGGCCAACAGTCGGCTTTTCATCAGAGGAAGAGACGCAGACAAAACAGAACCACACAGAACGACAGACAGGCACTTTCACATACATACCACGCGCCAACACACATAAGCAGAGAGATGGATTCTCAGAAGAGACACAGTAACAGCAAAACCAAAACAGAGACATCCATCACACCTGTGCAGACAAGAGAGATGATCAGATTAAACTCGACATCGGTTCAAGCAAGGATCAGGGGAGGATGACGCAAACCCCACACCTTTTTTTTTTTTTTTCCTTTGTAACGTAAACTGAAGAGTTTAGAATTCAAAGTGTTTTAGTTCTACCACAATTAGAGAGGATTATAAGATAATGAGCTGTATTTTTTCTTTTTCTTTTGTTATACTTTATAATTTTTCCCTCCACCACACGCTCTTCTCAAAGCTGCGAGGTTGTCATCACAGTGTGTTTAAGACGGTGATTCACACTAATAGCAACAGTCGCTGTCCCATTAGGTCATTACAGAACATCCAAAACTTTGGTAGAGAGAAAAAAAAAAAAAAAGAAACAACCCGAAAAACCTTTAAGCCGTTTTTGCTGCCTCAAGGCAGGGATGGAAATGGAAAAAAAGAAAGAAAAATCCCCCCTTCATCTCTGTAGGCAACCTAAATCCTGACTGTAGCTGCAGCCAAAAATCAAATTAAAAAAGATTGGAGTGCTGGACTGAGGAGAAATGAAAGTTCTCCCGTGTCTTACAACTCGTTCTGATGCACTTTGCTGTTTGGATGTATTAAATCAATTAGACAGACAGACAGACAGACAAACAGAGACACAGGTGTAATAAACAGGAAAAAGAGAGAGGCCTCAACCCAAGTTTTTTTTTTATTTATTGAAATAGGATGTTTATAGCTGAGCATGTCTTCTGTGAACGACAAATCTTCACTATTATATGGGTCCCGTTACCATGGGAACAGAGGAACAGGAAGGAACTTGTCCAGGTCAATGGGGATAGAAGTTAAGCCAAGTGCTGCCATTAATGAGCCTGCTTGCCACCCCCCCAAAACAAGTGTCCACTCTGACTCACTAGCCTTAAAACACACACACTGAACACTTTCACTCCACCTGGAATCTGCACAAAAAGGTCAACACGATGGGAAATAAAAGGTCACTTTTGGGACACACACACACACACAGTCTACTTTTCAGACGGATAGAACATTGATAACAAATCACACCACAGGGAGGAACTATCCCCCCGGATAGAGTTCAAATGCAAAGAGCTTTATTATCGGTTATGGATCGACAGCAAAGGCCTGAGCAGCGGCAAGGAGGAGGCAGACAACGACGACAACGACGACAACGACGACGCTGTGACACAACCTCATTTGGTCTCCCGTTGGCCTACATACCTCGGCTTCCGACACACAGAGAGCCCCCAGGGATCCCAAAATACACAGTGGGCAAGTCGACCTTAGCCAAGCCAGCCGGGAGGTGGGGCGGCAGCCAGGAATAGGGGAGAAAGGGAAGGGCCAGATGCAGAGCAGCAAGCCCGGGCAAGCTGCTCGGCTCTGCGTGCCTCAGAATAACCTGCAATCTGCACTCAGACCCATCACAACAGGGGGATGTCTCAACCTGACAGCAGCTACCAGAAGGTTTACTCTGAGGCCAACAAGTGTTTAAAAAAAATAAATAAAAAATAAACAAATCAACAACCCTATTCCAGCAGCGTGGGCCCTTCGGCACCAGAGACACTGGATCCCAAAACCAAGATTGGTGGCGGGGTCATTTTATTATGCTGAGCAAGATTCCACAGCTTAGAGCCTTTATTTAGCCGCACCTCCATCCGCAGATCAGATTTAAATAGTGGAGTTAATTTGGGATTTATAGCTTGTTCAGGCAACTGAGGTCAGTGGGGTTATTATCTGCTGCGGCTCCTGAAGGCCACGCCTGACATGCAGTGGACACATAGAGTAACAGCATCAGTATCTGGCTCTGTCCCTGGCCACCGGGGGGCGCTAGAGAGTCGACTGAATTCACTACGTTGTTGTGAAAGCACTTCTTAACTTTAACTTAACATACACTTCTTAACTTTAACATACACAGTACACGCATAAAAAAAACAACAACATTTATTTTGTAAAGCCAACTTCTGTAGAAAGACTGATTATTGTTTGGGGTTTGTAGGTTTACAATTCAACATAGAAATGTAGCATCTCTACTTATTTTATTTAAATATTGCATCTGGGCTCTAGGTGCTGAGGACACCAGCTTCTGGAAGCTCTGCAACAAATGTTAATCTAATCTGTCTTTGAGTGAGGGAAGGGCAAACTCATCGACCACCACCTAAAAGTATCTATACACACTTAACTATAACCAACAATATCAACATCATCTTTATAAAACTGCCAGCAACTTCAAGCAAGGCACCAAAATAATTGACTTTTATTAGTAAACAGATATAGCTAAATGTAATGACATGGAGTCAGTCTCACATCAACACAGTGCTGGCCAAATGGATTAATACCAATGATTTGAATCATTATTGAACCAAAAAAACAAACAAAACAAAAAAAAAGGCGTAATTTGAACCCATTAACACACCCTGACAAACAAATCGACACTGGATTCCAAGCGCAGCAAATTCTAGAGGCAGCTTATGAACCAATAGTGTTTGAAAAATCGTATTAATGCTCTCCCAAAATAACACTAGTCTACAACCTGGTACTGGACAGCGAGACAGAGTGAGTCTGCATCCTGTGGCTTCTAACCTGCTCCCTGATCATGGATGGGAATATTTTAAGGCTCAGCGTACATTGAGAGTATATTAAGACTTAAGCTGCCTGAGCCGTTGTTTTGGGAAACATCCGCTTTTATGCAGCAGCAGGAGGAGAGGATGAAGTATGAACTAAAGCCTCAGAGTTCCAAGAAATCTGCAACACAACGTTAAAATCACCGTCATCTATTGTCTTTGCTTTCAGCCGCTACTTCCAATGGCGCTGCCGTTCATATATTCCGTTCAAAATGGATATCTCTCGACTGCAGCACTGAACCTGACCGTCGGGACCGTGAGTAGGTTCGATTTATTATCATAAGAGCTACGGATACGTAGAGGAACAGGGTAAGAACGTTACCTTTGTATACATCTAGACAACGAACTTCCAAAAACTAAACTGGTTTCAACACCACGCAACCTGCGTGAGACACACGTTGTGAGGACACACTGGCCTGTGGTTCCTATTGTTCTCTAAGCTTCAGTCCCCCCAGAATTTTTTTTTTTTTTTTTTTTTTTTTTTTTTTTAAATGGACTGGGACTGTCATCATCTGAGCCGGGGGAAGATCCTGATGAAGAGGATCATGCTGATGAAGGTGAAGGACACCAGGATGAGCATCAACCACAGCAGCCAGTTGACAGACTTCTTGGTGTGCTGCTCCAGACGCTCCGACTCCGTCTTGAGTTTCTCAAAGTTCATATCGGCCTGACGCATCGAGTGGCTCAGAGTCTGGGGGAGAGACACACACACACACACACACACACACACACACACACACACACACACACACACACACACACACACACACACACACACACACACACACACACACACACACACACACACACACACACACACACACACACCTGTGGTTAATTATAGGTCTGGTATATTACCAGTTTAATATTTCTATCAAAAAATAAAAATCCATGAATGCATAACAAATTACTCGTAAATTCAATATATATTTTTATTTTCCATCCATAAACAATCACTTCAAAACAAACATAATATTTCATTTAAATGAATGCAAAATGACACTCGTAAATCAATTAATATTTGTAAATACGTATTTTTACTATACATTCTGATGGAATCATTCCATTTTGTTCCAAAATAAATAAAATTGAGTATAGAAAAGAATATTTAGTGAATAAATAACCCTTTTTGAAAACAACTCAGGCACTTTTTTTTATTCCCAACACCTTCTCTTAAAAGAAAAAAAAAGATGCTGGCATAAATGAATTTCAAACCGCTAAAAACACTTAAATATTTTGCCATGTGGCCACCAGGGGGCAGTGCGTCCAGTCACCTGGTTGTCCTGCTTGATGATGCTCTGAGCTGCCAGAGTGTTGTTCTTCAGGTTCCTGGCCAGGTTGAGCATGTCATCCGCCAGCTTCTCCTGCAGGTTGTGGTGGTGCTGTAAGACGGCGTCCAGCTCGGCCGCCGACTGACGCTCATCCAGAGGCAGACCTCTGGGGAGGGAGGGGAGATTTAGGGGACGAGGGACATCAGTTATCCAGCAGGGAGACTGAATCCTAACACCTAAAGCTTCGCTTTTTTAAATTTTCAACCCCGGTTTTACATAATTGTTGGTTCCCACCAATGAATGAAAATGAAGTTGTTTTCTTGAATATTGGAGCTGATAAAGTGTTAAAATATAGGTATCTTGCATAGAGTGTAAACATGGCCACTGTCTTACATAGAGGTTATATTTGAAAATATATTTTATAACGCACAAATCCTTATCAAGTCTTATATGACGCAATGTTGCAGGGATTTACCTTCTGTTTCGCAGGTCTGTTTCCAAGTTACCTGTAAAGAGAAGAAAAAATTTAACAAAAAAGAAAATAACTGGATATAATAATTTTCATTAAAATTTGATTTAAGTTTTTATTTACTACAAGGTTATTCTCTTTAATTTATCTTCTTTGAACAAGGATTATTATTATTATTTTTTTAATTTTATTTTCTTTGAACAAGGGTTTAAAAATGATACCTACCTTTTCCACCCTCCTGTAAAGGCGACACAAGAAAAAAATATATATTTATATTGACCAAAGCTCACAACAGTCCATTTCTAGTAAGTTAGCTTCAAGCTCTTCATAGTGAGTACTTCCTATTTCACAACACGAGAAACACAGTTGTATCGAAGAAACAAATCACAAATGATTTTATTTATCTATCTGCCTATCGTGTATGTTGTCTAGTGTCTCCATTTATCCTAAGATTTAAATCATCTTATCAGAGCGTCCTACTGTGCCCAGCAGTTCGTTCCTCATCTCCCCCGTGCACCGGGCCTTGGTCTGCATGTGCACGGTCTTGGTGGCCGGCATTCTCTCATTGGCTATTGTGGGCGTTCGACCCGGAGCCAGGAACTGATTGGCTAAAGCTTTCTCTGTTGGGGAAGACTGAAAGAAAAGAAAGGAAAAAAATATATATATATATTTATATTTTTTATTTTAAATAAATAAATAAATAAATAAATGGGAAAATAGGAGGGATATGAAAAAGTCAGTTGTCAACAAAAGGAAAAAAAAAAAGATGATGTACCAACCAGTTTCTCTGCCTCTAGGAGTCCCTTTAGAAAGTCCACTTTCCTGCTGTAATCTGTCAGCACTTCTGGTGTGGGTTTGCTGGGAGAAAAAAAAGAGCACCATTATTATTATTATTATTATTATTATTATTATTATTATTGAAAACCAGTGCCACTTAATGCCTTGGAGAAATCAGAAGCATATGATATGATTTTTCCCCACTGTGGAAGTACATTTACCCTCTTATACAGTAAACTAACATTCCATAAAGGAGCGGAACTCAGACGCATTTACCTTTGGCTCTTCCTCAATGCCACCAACATTTCCTCCAAGGCACCAACATACTGGCAGAGGAAAACAAAGACCATGGTCAACAGTCCCATTTGGGATATTTTTTGGCAACGCGTTGGGACTGATAGGGCCCAACCCTATGAGTTTATTCAGTAGAAGGGTATTACATCACGGTTCTCACTCTCTTCAAGAAATTCAGAGCGCACGCGCGCGCACACCCACACACACACACACACACACACACACACACACCGCTTTTCCAATAATTCTAAAATAAATAATATAAATGAGCTCTTGTGTTGCAAGCTCCAAATTGCAAGGCTGTAGGAATTGATAGGTTCCAGCCAGGATAGCAGCTCTGTGCCCATCAGAACAATCTCTGAAAGTGAGTCCTATTAGTAGGCCATAATAATATCACTTAATCACACACAGACAGACAGACAGACAGACAGAGACACACACACACACACACACACACACACACACACACACACACACACACACACACACACACACACACACACACACACACACACACACACACACAGGTTTGTAGTGTTTTGGGAAGCCGTGCTTGTATATATCAGAGCTGATAAGCCGAGACAAACCAGTGACTTTGCTCAGTGAGGACGTGGCTCCTCCACTGACAACACTGTGACAGCCATGCCGGGGCAGCTGTCAGAGGATAAGCATGCGGCAGACTACGACAACCGGTACACATATGTTTACCTTTTCTAGTCTCCATTCCTCTTCCCCTCGTTTTTCAGAGGCCATGGACTCGCAGCGAGAGAGTAGTCTGATGAAATTGATTTCCAACCTGGAGGAAGCCATGTTGGAACCCGACAGAGTGTCGCGAGGTTTTGACGTACCACAACAGGAAGTGACGTAACGTTGCAGCGGGTTTTTTTAACTATTGTTTTTTTTTTTGTTTTTTTTAATCGTACCATGCTTTTGTTGTGTATTTTCTTTTGTATTATAGCTATTTTATTTATTTTCTTTTGTATTATAGCTATTTTATTTATTTTCTTTTGTATTACAGCTATTTTATTTATTTTCTTTTGCATTACGTACTGCGTTGTTTTCCTTCAATTTGACTTTTTGTGTTTTATAGCGTGTTCATTATATGATGTTTTTTACACCACTTTTTTCATTGCACTACTTTGTGCACCTGAACATAAACTTCTAATCTCAGTATAAATACAAATAGGACTATGAAATTCTGCTATGCACAAGCAAGTCTCACAATGCACTTTTAAAAATGCATACACCGACTGAACAATGGTATTATACATTTTTCTTTTTTAATAGTGCCTTATGCATTTGCTAAACAAACAGTAGGGACACGTGTATTATTTAGAGCCCCATAATCAAAAAAACTGAAATTATTTTGTGGTAAATTAGGGCTTACATCAACTGAACATGAAATGAACCTGAGCAAAAGACATAAACATGCTTTGCAATTTACCAAGAATTTGAGTTTTTGGAGACCTGGACATGTGACTCAGTAGTATCAGCCTTATTGACCAAATTCATGGCCTTTAAATGACCAGGGTGAAAAAAATAGTTTTTCCTTTCTCATTTCAAATGGTTAAAAGAGTGGGACAAAGTACAGTATGAAACTAGATCATGATGCTACATGTAATTAAAAATATCCGCATGTTATTTTATTTACCACTTATAGTAGGGCTCAAATGGAGCACACAACCAGTCACAAAGTGAAGAGGATAACTCTACTAATGTATATGGAGGAGAAAATGATAGTTGATGCTTACTAAAAAAAAAAAAAAAAAGATTATTTTGTTTAATTAACCAGCTATGAGACAATTTTCACTGAATAGAAAGTTATTTTAGTTCAGAGTTCTGCTTTTGGCTGCTCCCGTTAAGGGTCGCCACAGCGGATCATCTGCCTCCAATACCTTCTGTTCTGCGCGTCTTCCTCCCTTACACCAACGCCTGCATGTCCTACCTCACCATTTCAGACTATTGGAATCTAATTGGTCTGTTGGAAACCATCTCTGTGATTATTTGTTCCCTATTATCTTGGTTTTACAAATAAATGTTGCCTTTAGTTAATGGATAAAAACATAAATAAGTGGAATAAGAAACATCCAAGGTTGGATGAAAAGATAAATAAAATGTCAGTGATCAAATAATCCGTTTAGTGATGTAAACATTTTAATATATGCCATTTAAAACTGCAAGTTTTGTTCTAGAATGGTAAAGGAGGCTAAGCATATTATGCAAGATGTCTGTTAAAGTTGGGATATCTTGGGATGTTTTGTACAGTTCTTCATTTTAAATGCAATTTGATGGCCGTACTTAATTTGGAAAACTTGTAAACATGCTACCATACAGGAATATACTTTTGTAATCCAAATAAATTATCTTGAAATATTTTTGGAGTACAATCTTTGAATTAAATGTAACCACACACACAGCAGAGGATACAACATCATTTACTGTCTTGTCTCGTTAATACTAACATTACAGCCTACGTCATTCAGTTCCAATCACTCGTTCCAATCACATCTACACAACTTCCACGTAATCAAGACGGAAAAACGGCATCTGACAGCAAGAAGGAACATTAGTATCATTTATATACACGCCAGGCTTCAAGCAGACCAACATCAGGGCACAGAACCTCCGCTGCTGTGGGAAGACAGGTACAGGTCTTCATATCAGGAAGAGAGGAGCATCCAGACATCGTGGTACAGAACTAGTATTGTTGGCGGGCAGGTGGTTCTTTGTTCCAACGGAAAAGTGGCGAGTGCTGCTCCCATTTCCCTTAACCGAGATTGAGAATGTGATCGGTTTGTTTCCGTGTCGTGTTGCGCTACAGATACAAAGTTGAAGGAGGGACGTTGTTGTCAATTGAAGCTGTTCTTTTAAGGCACCAGCACATTCAAAATATGTGTGTGTGTGTGTGTGTGTTAGGTCCTTGTTTGAAACAGATCTGAGCTGGTTCATCTACAATAGACACAAGAGTATAATACAAAAGACCCCTCCCATCCCTAAAAAAAGAAAAAAAGAATAATCCCTCCGTCTCCCCTCCTCCTCGGTTCCATAAAGATTACAGTTAAAAGAACCAGTGAGTTTGTATTCTGCCAAATTACAGTACAAAATCAAGGCACTAGTTTTACTTTTCAGCAAACACATTGGCTTAACTCGCTCATCTTGAGAACTAAGGAGTGAAAAGGTGCAATGACAACTTGCAGTATTTCCTTGAATTAGCACAAATGTGTTTAAACAAAACAAAAAGTGGAAAAAAAAAAAAAAAAAAAAAAAAAAAAAAAAAAAAAAAAAAAGGTCCATAACGTCTGTCATGAGGCCACTTACAAATCCAGCCCCATTCAATTTGAATTTCATCAATCGTAACCGCAATATATTAATAAAGATAGAAAAGTGCTTGGCGACGTGACGTCCTGTTCGTTGTCACAGGACTGTAAGATTTTAAACAAGTCAACAGTTACCATAAGGACCACAATTGTAACAATCTCCAGTCTTTTTTGTTGATGGCCATCTTGTTTACTCCCATCCATTCATGTCTATGGGTTGTGTTTCTCTACGGTACGTCCTACTTCTTGTCCTTTCAGGTCTCCCCTCATGCCTTATGCAACTTATCGCATTGCACCTGGGAGATTTGCGAGCGGCCATTTTACTTTACATTTTTCCAGCCCTTGCCCTGGTTAAGCATCATCACCCATGTACGCAATGTCAGGGTCGGAAAAACGTCTTTGGCCCTTGGCGGTGGAGTCTTGTTGCGGGCGCCGTGGCTGCGGGGAGCGTGACGTTACAATGGATGTGGAGGAGGAGCAGGGGGAGGAAGGGCACGAGGAAAAAAGTGACAAGTCGGAGTCCAGGGCGTCGATGTACATGGACTGGGTGCTGTCGTTCCGGCGGCCGGACAGCTCTCTCCTCCTCACTGGGTGCCGAGGGAGCCCACGGCTTCCGGGAGGCTTAGCCGACATCAGAGAGTGGGAGTGGATGCCGTGCGGCAGCTTCACCGTGCCGGGGATGATGGGGTTGCGTCGCTGCAGCGGGTGTCGGGAGGAGGTACAGGGAGAGGGACTAGCACCGGGGGCTTTGGCTTGCAGTTCCGATGGTTTTGGGGGGCAGACCGGCTTGGACCCCCTCTGCTGGTGGCAACCTGGTCCTGGAAGAGGAGGAGGAGGAGGAGGAAATAGTCGGATTAAGGCTATCTATCAAGAATTATTAAATTCTTCCAGGAGCTCAGAGTCAACACCGTCAGCCTGAAAAGGGGAAGATCAACAGAAGATTATACATGTGGGGGGGGACTTAAAATAAAATTCATGCTTGATGACAGAAAATCAAGGAAAGAAAACAAGGGAAGTGCTCTGAAACAGAAAGAGATGCCTATGGCCTGTCAATTATAAATTTGTTTTGTCCAAATAACTAATTTTGTGCAGTTTCATGCTTTGTTGCCACTTGCATGCTTGCTTATACCAACCATGCACCCAAGGATGGTAAATCTTACTACGACAAAACAGACCATTATATCACAAGATTTATAATTAAAATGATAGTTTTGTCTTCTTCAACAAGTCAACAATATCCAGTAATCCAGTATACTATATATATACACATATATATATATACTGTATATAGGGATTAACAAAGTACAGAAGGTAAAACGGTATGAGACTATAGATTTTGTGATTGGAGGCATTGCGCGTGCACACACACACACACACACACACACACACACACACACACACACACACACACACACACACACACACACACACACACACACACACACACACACACACACACACACACACACACACACACACACACACACACACACTATTCTGTTAGAAAAGATTGTTGCCAGTTCACGTGTCTAGGACAAATAGGAGACATTCCGTTCAAATATTATCTGTATTTATTCAGCGTAGGCAGGTTATATAAAGAATGAAATCATGTAGACATGTCGATTTATAATTTTTTTTATTGAATATTCAAAATAAAAAAAGTCCCGTCAGTTGACGCTATTTTAAAAATAGATAAATATTACAAATATTACGACTTGAAATCAAATAATTTCTGTTCGTAATCAACAAGTAACAAGTGCAGCTTCTTTAATTAACATTTCACTAAAATAAAATTTTGTTAAAATCTAAAACAAAATAAATATGGCAAGTAGGTCTAAATAAATAATAAAAGTTTGTGGTGTTGCTTGTCTAGTCGACATCATTTACACAATGAATATTTACCGTCTGCTTTGGGTCGGATCTTAAATCGAAATAAAAAAAATACCAAACTATGGATGTATGTTGTCAAGGACACATCATCTTTCTGCTTCTCCTCAGAGTTTTGGACGCTGCGCTCTGTCTCTGCTCCGTGTGTATTATGTTTTCAAGCGCAGGGCTTATTTCTATATCGATAAACCTGATAGGTAAGCGGTTAAAGGTCATTCAATTTACTTTTGATCGTCCAAAATGATTGGTTTTCTGTAGCAACTTGCCGAATGCAGAAATGAACAGATCTGTGGAATTTTTTTTTATCCAAATAATCGAGTCCATTTTATTTTGACATCGAGGAAAAAAATATGGTGATAATTATCATTTTATCGCCCTGTTCAAATTGTGCTGAGAGGGACTTATTTTCACCAGATATTATGGCCAGAGATTTAAATATGTTGGACTTAAACAGATTTTCCCGGTCAAAAAAACGGTAACTACAGGATAACGGAAACTCTTGACACGCACGCACGCACGCACACACGCACACGCACACGCACACACACACACACACACACACACACACACACAGTTTCTGTTCCTCAGACCTGCTGTGCTACAGAGCAGACGGCACCCGCCACCATCCCCATCACTGGTCCAGACCTGCACCACAAAAGAGAGGAAGGGCCCCACCCCGCGGCCCCATGGAGCGGTCAGAGAAATCCACAGCTGAGCGAGAGAAACAGAAGCTGGAAGAAGGCGTGGGCCATGCCGTGTTACACACTGACCTTCTGGCTCGGAACCTAGGGCGGACAAGCGCTGTTGTGGCTCGTCAAGAAGGCTCTCGGAGCTCAGCGACGCCTCAGAGTCCAAGTTCTCCTGGTCAGAACAGGGCTGCTCCAGTTCCGGGAGGCGGCACGCCAAGTCCTCTCTGAAAAGGAGAGAGAGAAGTGATATGATTAAGAATAAAGAGATGTTTTCGAGAAATAACTGAGACTAAACTGTGAAGTAGCGCTGCCATCGTTATGACATAATTGAGCTGACCATCATTTTGCAAACTCATGTTTGCAAACCAAATGTGTTTTTTCATAGAAATCTTAGAAATGTCACACTACACAAAACTTAACTATCTGCTCCCATTTTTATGTTTCAAAGTTTAATGTCAATAAATGGCTCTTCTGAAATAAGCAGACATTTATTGTATGTATAACTATTATAGGCTAATACTATGATAGTGGCATAAAACAGACAAAAATCACAATTCAATTGTTGAACGCAATTATTTGTAAGACAATTACTCGTCAACTAAAATGCCCTGATTATGACAAGCTGACTGTGAAGGTAACTGCAGCTGATGACTCTAAGGAAGGATAACAGGTATTTGAGTTGGACCAGGAAAAACAAAACTTGTACTTACTTCTCTTGTTTGATTGACTTGATGCGCTCGACCAGGTTCTTCTCAGCCTCCGTGTCAGAATCCAGAGGCTCATTTTCAGGGACAACACTCAGGTCCGGACTGGCCTTCTCATGAACCTGGAAAGACGGACATCATCATGCTGGTACCTTGAACAAAAAACCCAAATCTCTGACCTATTTTGTTTTTGTTAGTAAACAAAAGAAACAAAAAAAAAAAAAAAAAAAGAAAAAAGAAAAAAGGAGAAAAAAAGAAAGAAGGTGAATGGTGCCTTATCAAGTCATGCAACCACAACATTTAATTCTGGCAGCCGATCTGTAAAACACAATACATTACAGAGGAGGTGAAGAGACAGATCATCCATTCCTAAAAAGAATGAGATGGGGGCAAACTGGCTCTCAGGTAAAAGACAGTTAGACAGGACACAAATACATCCTGGCTCTAGAAAGATTCAGTAAGATTACGCTCTGCAAATAACATGATGATCAAAGCTTCCCGTCCCTCATACGGGATAGTCCAGTTTGTAGTTAGTGTATAGAATGCAGCCGGATTTTAAAGAAACTGAGATTTATTTTTTATGTTTCTATTTTTACTCGTCATAAAGACGGAAGATTTATCGCTTAAATAAGTCTTTAAGCGATATATTCTTATAGCTTTTGGGAATTGTAATTTCCTAAAGGTGCAGTGCAGTAGAATTTATGGAACGGACTTGGTCAGGAATGGAATACAATATTCATCAGTATGTTTTATTTAGTGTTTAATCCCATAAAAATAAGAATTGTTGTGTTGACGTTACCTTAGAATGAGCCATTTTTATCAACATAGTGAATGGGTACACTTCCATAGTGGCCACCATATTGCACCGCCATGTTTCTACAGTAGCCCAGAATGGACAAACCAAACACTGGCTCTAGAGAGGGCCTTTTCCCTGTTTTTTTTGTGAGTTTCGCGGCCACCATCTCTTCCATGGAGGCAGCCGTGTTGCACCGCCATAGGGAGATTCATTTGGTTGCGATCTGCAACCTCACCACTAGATGCCGCTTAATGCCACACACTGCACCTTTAATTAAAAAAAAAAAAAAAAATTCTGGAAATAATTTTTTTTCTGGAAATTTCACAGCCCATCAAAATGTCGGTTCTGGACACACAGCCATGGCATTGGTTTCTTCTGAATTTGGATAAAACAGACAAAGATCATTTCCCAAAAAAGTAGAGTATCTCCGAAAAATAATAAAAATAAAATAAAAATGGTTAGGGCAAACCTTATCCTTATCCCCCCCAAAGAAGACCAGTGCTAGAATGTAAACCCAATAACAACTTTTAGAAATATCCATGTAATAAAGGGAAACAATGGAGAAAACAGATTGAACGTCCACATCCAAAACAAAAATGTCACCAATAACGAAGAAACCCATGCAGAATACAACCAATTAGTAATAAAAAAAAGGAATAATTAGTTGAGGAAGAGTGCAGGTACAGGGTCACAGGTCACCAACAGCTAACATGCCATGCAGAGCCGTTTCAGCATGGCACACAGACACACATACACACGCACTACCATCACTACTGAGATTATCTCTACTTGAACGACCAGGAGAACTTTGATGATGATACATACCAACACTCCTTTGTAAGGAGCTGAGAACCTGAGAGGTAAATGCCAGTAGTGCTAAAGAGAGACAAGGAAGATCGGCCATGTTAGCCAGGGAACTGCCAGAACATCGATACCTGACACTAGGCTGAGATCCGACCAGGTCTGGCTAGTGCACAACGTAGGGTCTGGGGTCAGGTCAGGGATGCGGGACGGTATAAAACTGTACATGAGTTAGGTTCCACAGGAGTCATTTCCTGTTCCTCAGTTGAGACCGACTCAGGGATTAAGGCTTGGCGAGGCCGACAATAATGGTTGCCCAGTTGCCCTGGGCAACCAGAATTGGGCCATCTCTTACGGTCTCGTTGCCCTGTTGTCAACAACTTTTCATACTCAAAAAAAAAAACCAAAAAGGAAAAAAAACAATAAGCGTGGTATGTTTAGAAAGTTCAGTCAATTTGAGTTATTCTGGCACAGTTATTACCTGCCAAAAATGATGAAACTAGTGAGAATATTGAAATATGGATTGTAATTACATAGTATCATTAATTATAAAGTTATTTTGAAGGTCTTGGCAACCTCTTAAAAATGTTGCCGTCAGGCCCTGCAATACAGTGATGTTTTTATAAAACTAAAGTCACATTATTACATTTTATCTTCTTTCATTGGAATTGACTAAAATAACTGTAAATTGCATTAAAATCTGAAAGGACTGACAATGAAAATCAAATGCCAGTCGAAAATAAAAAACTTGAAAATCCAAATCCAGTCATTTGTTGTCTTGCTGTGAAATTAGGATATTTTTACCATATGATACTTTGCCTTAGCTGGAGGTAAAGCTGAATGTTTCCCTGTCGTATTCAGACCACGGCAGAGCGAACAAGGCCAGTCCTGTTGAGGGATCATTCTCACCGTGTTCCGTCTCTTGAGTTTGAGCTGGTTGACGGCCAGAGCCTCAGCATACTCCAGCTGCTCGATCTCCTCCATCTTCTCGTTGTAGCGTCTGATCTGCTCGTTGATCAGCATCTCCACACATCTGGGGACAGACGAGGGAACGTCCTAGGTCAATGAGGTCACCGCTTCCAAGAAGTGTGTGGAGGAGAGGGGAGAACATGCAAACTCCACACAGAAAGGCTCCTATTTGGGAGATAACCCGCCAGAGCACGGTGCCAACAGCGCCCGAGGCGGGAATCGAACCCAGGACCTTCTTGCTGTGAGGCAGCAGTGCAATGCACTGGTGGTACTATTTGTTAGCACGAGTGTTACGTCACAATGTTTTTTCTGACGGCTCGAGTATTGCTACTCCACCACTAGCAGGTGTAGCAGTTGGTCCACGCTTGCGCCTAGATTGCTACTGCGGTTTGGGCTACTGTATTGCTACAGTGGAGAGCGCTGCTCTAGGCAACTGGTCCTAACAGATCCTTAGGGGTCAACCCAAGTGCTTTCTTACCAGGTCTGACATTACTTACATCATGAATCACATTTGTGGTTTGAACAAAGTAAGATTAGAGATAGAGGTTAAAAATGTATCCAGGCGTAATAATTATCCAAACCCAATCTATTTTGATTCAGATATATATAAAAACAAATTTCATACAAACAAATATTAGATAACGGGGTGAAGGTCTTCTTAGCTCTGGTGGTCTTACGTGGTGGTCTTGGCCACGTCCTTCATGCTCATCAGTGGGTCAGCGCTGTCCGGGCAGCGCAGGATACAGGGAGCAAACACGATCGCCAGAGAGTTTGGAGACATGCGGTTGTGGGCCTCCTCTTTAGACACCCTGAAAGGGAACAAATACAACCATATATTTAATATAAATCTACAAATTATATTAAAAAGTAGGGCGGGGCAAAACAAAATCAAATATCAGGATATTTATTTCACAAATAACTCTGTATCGATAATTTGTGAATATTATGACCAAGCAGGTAAAGGCATTCATTACAACAGTTAGAAGAGGTTATGAGGTTTGGACAATCGCATTACTTTGTTGTAATGTGTCCTTAAATTCAACATTTAAGTATATCGGGAATGAGGGATTCCCTACCTGACAAGGTGGAACACGAGTCTCTCTAATGTATTGAAGTTCGCTTGGGGAAGTTCTTCCAGCACCTTGTAGATGGCATGAAGCTGCTCCTGCTTGTCTGGCAGCTCTGCAAAACAAATAAAGATTGATTTAGTTGAACTTATTCAACAAAGTATTGCAAGTAAATACAAAGGTAAATACTATATATTTGGTGCTAGGCAAATGTACGATTTCGGTGGAAAAAGGGAAGGTTATGAACTGGATGATTCTATGAACTGTTATTATAACATGTTCCTGTAGATGAGATAGCAAGGTCAAAGTTATTTGAAACTGAAATAAATGTAAAACTTTTTTTTCAAATATTAAAAACAAAAAAAAAATCTGGGATTTCGCTCTACGGGTAAGTATAAAGTGAGGTGGGTTCCGGAGGCAAGCATTTGGTTCAGCAGTCGGCTTAGGGTTTTATAACATGAGAAATGTTGACTTTGATGTTTATGCTGAAATAACAACCTCATACATTCAAATGCAAGACTATTTAATGACTTTTGAGACTCAATATTTGCAAAAAATAATTTAAGAAATGCTAAATGCTGCTCCCTAGTGGTGAGTGCTACACTTACCCACAGCACGCAGGAAGTCACTGTAATGAATGAAGGTCATGAGGGGGTCGGGCAGCTCCCTCAGCCACTGTTTAACTAGACCGGTCACGGTGTGGATGGGATAGTCCTCCAGGCACACAAGGTGGGGGTCTAAACAATTGCAACATTACAAAGTAAATACGACTTTAATAAGGAATAGAATTACAGGCATGTTACAGAAACATAAAAAAGGGAAATTGACGGTCCACTTCACAGTATAGAGTAGATTCAATTGAATAACATTACATTGTACTTTATTTTACACGGGGAAGAAGGTAAAGTATTCAAACAGAAAGGTAAAACTGAAAAAATATACGCAATCGACGTACACATTAAAATAACACAACATGGTGTTACGTGGGTCTGCCAGGGTTTAACTGGACCGGGACTCACCGGTCTCCAGGCGCTGGTGGAGCTCCTTCATGCGGTTGGCGGAGCCAGATTTGCGGTAGATGCCCTCGGTGTACAGGCCATTGATCTCAACATGCTCCAGTAGCATCTCCAGCACCATGGGCACCGGGTTCTTGTCGCTGATCAGATGGCCTACGCGCACCCCAAAGTGCTGCCCTGTACATTCCTCGTCACTCTGCAACACAGTGAGCCAGACAGCAGCAGCCAATGGGTTATGTGTCAATAAGGGCTAGTTTAGTGTTCTCGTATATTGCAGCAGTATAAGGCCTGACAATGAAAATGGAATAGGACTACTACTGGAATAGGATACTAATGGACTAAAAAAAAACAAAAAACAAGGCTTAGTAATTTATAATATCATGCGAATTATAATAAAGAATGTGATTTATGTTTGAAAATCCAAATACCTTCACATATGATTAAAAATGAGAAAATATCCCAATATGATATTTTGGCCATATTGCCCAGCCCTGCTTAGTGGAGAAGTACAGTTCAAACTATTTTGATAGTGAAGACTATAAGTTTGTCTCATTTATTACAGCTTTGAGTGTCTATGTCCAGGTCTAAGTGCCACTGGTTTGAAACTCCTCTCTCTTTATGGTAAATTTACCTTTTTGGCACAGAAGGTGGAGCAGTCAGTCACTATTTTGCTGAGACACTTCTTGTGGCACACCATTTTACAATCTGGAAGATAAGATCAAGTACATCCAAATGGTTGAAGCTGATAGGACGTGAACCTGCATTACATCAACATTCACATGTTTTCTTCGGCATGTGGAGAGAAAAGTAAAGCAAGTGAACCAGGTTTAGGGTGGGATGATACTCACAGCTGCACATGTAGGCTTTCTCCATGCCCCAGATGTAGGAGGTGCACTGGTCACATGACTGCATAATGTTGACCTGATAGTGACTGAACATGTGGTCGAGGGGGCTTTCCATCTGGCGGGACAAGACATTCATTTATAATTTCTTCTTTCGAATTAACGGAGGTTGCCATTTGAATGAAGTCAATACAACCTGTCTGCCTGCTTACCCCCTTGTCTTTTTTTCGCCTCTTCTTGCGAGCTTTAGCGGGCTGAAATACAAACAGCAAGCAGAATCAGAATCACAAGTACTTTAATAATCCCAGGGGGAAATTACTTTTGTTACAGCTCCAAATCTACATACAACATATTTACATACAACATATAATAATTATTAAGAAAAGGAGAGTGAAGAAGAGAGTAAGAAGAGTGAATCCATCACATTGGACCTCTACTAACTCCATTAACTCAATGGAAAACAACAAGGGCTGGGTATGGGTACTTAATACCTTTAAGGTATCAATCGAAATAACCCAATACCAAGTAGTATCGAAACTTCTCCAGTCAAACGATACCCGCATTCAATTGGTGGGATCCCAACACTCAAAACATTTTGTGTCTTGGTCCCCTACGTGGGGAAAAAAGTCAATAACTTCTGATTTTGGATTCTGAATCGGATATGAAATGATCGAATGATACAAGGATATCCCTGTTTATTTATGCGCCAGCGCCTGGAACTTCACCGCGCAGGTAAAGGGGTCAAAATTAGCGGTTCGACCCAGGTGTCTCGTTTACATCAGAGCCGATCAGAGCCGGAGCCGATAGAAAAGCATGTCTATTGCAGGGTCAATTGACCCAGGACTGACACCCGGGTGTTACCTTTCCCACTAAAAACAAATGCCGGATGTTAGCGGGTGTTTCCAGGTGGGAAAGGGGTATAAGGGTACTAGTACTGGTATGGTCATTTCTTAAACAATACCCAGCCCTAAAAACAACTTAATGAAGGTGCTCTCAGAAGAAAACGGGTTGGCTTTTTGTATTCTTCGCAACACTCTGCAAGTATACATTTCGATCTATATTATATTTTATTCAAGATCTTTATTTGTCTCATTAAGTCATCAATGTAGGGTGCAGTGAAATTATAAAAGGGTGGGGTTGCCTCACTTTGGCAGGCTCCGCCTTAATCTCTCCTCTGATGAAGCCGTCCAGCACTGACTGGAACAGGTTGACCACCAGCTGCACCTCCCCCTTCTGCTTCTCCCCTGCCAGGTGGATCACTTTGTTCTGGTAGCCTTTCATCAGCCCCTTGTAGCCGATGGTGAGTTTCTGGGAGAGGTAAGAGGTGAGGAAGAGAGTTTTAGAAAAAAAACACAATATGAATTTAACAACCATGAAATAAAACAGTGAAATTAATACAGAATGACATGAAAGAGTAGATAAACAGGAGGTAAATAGGAATAAAACACATACTGTAAGTGTATATATTTGTGTACATAAATTTGTATGCGTGTCCGATAGAAATAATGGACTCACTGGAAGAGAATACATGGCCTTTATAGTCTCTCTGAACTGCATGGTTGCTGTGACGAAAATGGCCTCTGTGGCCGACAGCTGTTTTCCCCTGGAGCGGAAGTCGTTCACCTGCAGCCAAAGGTTCATTAATGAAACACACACTCAGGAAACCATTGCAACCACCAAAGTATTTAGTCCCATGAGAGACACAACTCGAGCATGTGACATTTGAACTACAATTTAGGGCACGGGGGGAGGGTTACCTGGTTGCCTAGAAACTCATCGAGGTGACGCAGTTCATTGGCGTTGGTGATCTCTCGGTCCAACGAGGCGTTCCACTGCTCGGAGACGCGTGTGGCACGGCTGATCTTGATGGTGGGATTGCGGCTCAGGCCTTTACTTGGGGGGTCACCGGCTGCTTGGGAATGGGGACGAGACAGGTGTCCAGCTGTTGATGCTGCAACAGAAAGCGAGAGCAGAAAAAGGTTGTGATGCTCATCATCATAATATAGTTATGGGAAAACTGCAGGTTGTGATCTGAGCCGATTGAGCCATTTTAAATAGTTTTAAAAGTCTAAAGATCTAAATATTGAGGTGCAAGGGATTAGCCTGGAATACACCACTAGGTGGTGCTCTTGCGCAATTTGTGCCTGGTGCTTCTCTTGTTTGCATCAGGATTCTCCCTCTCCCTCCCTCCCCCCTGCCTCCCTCCCTCCCTCTCATATGACAAAGCAAATGAGAGGGAACTTTTTAGGTATAGTTGTTAAAGTTTCTCTTCTTCTCACAGACACTCAGTTGTAGTCTGTGGCAGAGCAGATAGTCTGGAGCATTTGCAGTGGCTTGGGGCTCTATTGCAGACATGGGGAACAGGTTGTGAGCTCATTTTAATTCTGAAGGTAAGCAACTTTTGAGTGCTAATAGAGGAGCGAGCAGGAGGGAAATATTTCTTTAGTGCACTCTCTCCAAGGTAAGGCTCCTGCATGAGCGGCAGAGCTAATGCGGAATACAGCTTCCTGAACCTGAAGTTTGTTAGTGTTGAACATGATCCTGCACGTGCCACAATTTACCCCAAAAAGCACCCAGCCCGATTAGCAAATCCCCTGGAATAATATCAATACACCTGTGTTTTCTTTCCCCTTCTCCCTGCAAGAAGTGTATTGGAACTGGGCTTTAGCAGTTCAAAAGCTCCAAGCTCACTAATAAGAGCAGCATTCCATGGACTTTGGTGCAAATTGGACATTTAAATCTTAAAAAACAGTGTTGGGTCATGGAAACAAAATGCCATTTGTGGATACCAACTTCTGAATTATTCAGAGACATTGTTGTCTCCAGCTGTCTCTTAGAAACACAAATATCTAATTCATTTCACTTAATATGGAGAGAAGTATTTCTCTGTGGGTTAATTACCTTCCCCCGCTGCTGGCTTCTCATTGAGGGACTGAGCCAATGTCAAATCTCCATCGTCTGGAGTCTGGGGCTCCTTGTGGGGTCGCTTCTTCAAGATCTTCCTTAGAAAACCTGTTGACCTGCACCGCACATTCAATTAAATTACATTTTCTCTTTAGAACACTCAAAGTGAGGCAGTACAGTGAAACTGAAATACAGTGCAAGTGAAATACATCACAAGACTATTCTATACAGAACAAATATATACCTTAAGTCCAATACTTAGGGCTTATTACATAAACAGGAATGGGTTTTGTAGAAAAATAAATTAAAGATAATTTTTTGCTAATTTTTGTGTTCCAAATACTTTCTCAGTATGTGTGTCTAGCAAGATATGGCTGCTTAATAACCAAGAAGATAATCAGGTTCCTTGTAGTGCCACATATGCAAACTCAGCTCCAATAGTATCGCCATAGCAACAATACAAATAAAAAAAAAAAACAAGCATGTCCATTTGATCCCTCTGTCTGATACAACGTCCCAGCGAGTGAGCCGAATGCACGTTGTTTCTGGGGCACAAGCCAATCTATTCAGAGGAAATTAAATTAGCAGGAATTTCCACATTTGCGTTTCCCATAACAAGACCATCTGTGCATCTACATATGGATAACTAAGAGTGTGTGGGTCTCACCACATGAGGGAGCTAAGGTTTGTTTGATTACACCAGACAAAGTGTGTTCCAGTAAACACACTGCCTTGCTCAGAACCCCCAGTGACTTAAAATGTGACTGATTGATTTTCCCCAAGATTCTGGTGCCTTCTAAACAAAACCTCCTGGCTTTGAGTACAATTAGGGCAGTCACGATCATGAAATCCTAGTTGACGATTAACTGTCATACAAATTATGTATTATAATAATTTATAATTTAATAGTTATTTTTCTTCATTCTATGCCACTAATATAGTGTAAGGCTATAATAAGGCTATAATAGTGTAATAATACACATCCACCTTATGAAGAACAGTCATTTATTGGCATTGATGTAAATTTGGATAGCAAGTTGTTTTTTTTTACCCCTCGCCTAAACAGACATTCCAGATGTGCCTTCTATTCATTGTAGCAATTCTTACATTGGCTCAAAATTCCCTTTAAATTTGGATGAAGACATACTTATGGAAACCTAACAGCTTTTCAAAATTATTGCGATTGGCTTGAACTGATTATGTAATAATTGTGATAGCTACAATGCACAGACGGAACAATGACAGACAGTCATGATACTTTTCACAGGTGCTCCGACAGTACCTCTCTGGTGTCGACGGGACAGTCTGTGAGTCATGGTGACCCGATGCATCCTGGTGTTTCCTCCTGAAGGACATGCTCTTTGAGCCGTCAGCATGGCTTTCTGTTGGGGAAAGCACCTGTACAGCACAGAGCACGCACAATGGGTACCGGCTTCAAACAATGTTCGTAAATTTTCTTTATTGTGGAACACATGTACAGTGGTACCTCGACTTACGACTGGATGTACTCACGACTAATCCAAGATACAAGTAGCGATAGTCGCGAAAATTTGTATCGACTTGCGACCAACTGCTCCAAAATACGACCGTGGAAATGCAGTTGGTGCGTCGGCGGCCAGTCAGCAGTCAGTCAGCGGGCGACCAACATCGTGTGTGCACGTAGTTCGTGGCGTATCGACATTTTTTTAATATTTACTGTGTTTGTGCTGTGTATTTTGTTTATTTTCACCCTTCATGATTTCATAATTTATATGGGAAAAATTGCTTCGACATACGACTGTTTTAACATACGACCGTTCTTATAGAACGAATTACAGTCGTAAGTCGAGGTACCACTGTATTGGATTTGGTACATGCATTCCAACCATCTCAGTGGATTGATAAGACTTCATACCTCTCTGGATGATGTGGCACCAGCTCCCTCAGATCCTGGAGACAAGCTGTCCAACGATGAAGAGGCCATACGACTCCTTAAATCAGACGGACAAAGATTGAGATGAGACGCATGCTTAAGCAAGACTTTGATAATTACCAAGGAACATTGTGGAACAAATTAGGCGTCAGAGGTGATACAGAGCCTCCTTTCATCTAAAAGTTAAACACACAAAAAAATAAGCTTGAAGAAGCTGTCATTTCCCTACCAGACTCAATAATTGTAAGTTTTATATGAAGCTAGATTATGACCAACAACATACTGTGCATGCTGTCTCCTTTTGTCCTCGGCACTGCGAGGTGGAGAGGAGTGTCCTCCGTCGCTCTTTCTCCCCTTCCACTTCTCCGGCTTCTCCTTTATCCCTCCAGGGCGGCGCTGCAGAGATCCTGCCCCGGCAGCCTCTCCTTGGCCGTTCCTCTCGTGCATGGATTCCGAGGGCTGCAGGGAGAGCGTGGAGGGACGAACGGGGCTGGCAGAGGGAGAAACTTTAGCCTCCTTCTTTCCGCCCTTCTCCTCCTTCATCTTCCAATGCACGAAGGGGTATGGATCCAGCTCTTTCAGCCTCGTGGCCTCCTGACTGTCGACCTTCGGCGGGGTGGACTCGTCCTTAACGGCAGTCGAGGTGGAGGTTGAGGAGGCAGCTCGTTCAGATTCTCTCTGGTTGTGTTCCAGGCCTCGGCGTCTCCTCTGCTCCCTCTTCTCCTGGTTCCTGGACGCCAGGCCCCTGTGGAGAGGCGGAGGACGCACATTTCTCTCAGCCTGGGCAACTGCTCCAGAGTTCAACTCGATGCCGCCAGGCTGGTCTTCCCCCTCCACCTCCTCCCCCTCACTCGGCCGAGTGCCCATCTCAACCAGAGGACCGTTGGGCCCCCCATATGAATTGGGGGAAGAAGGCTCGCCAGCCTCTTCCTCCTCCCCAAGACCTTCATCCTCATCCTCAAGCTCTTCCTCCTTCCTCGGTTCCTCGTTTGGCTGTGTGGCTCCTTCGCCGGCTGCCTCTCCGCCTGCTAGGAGGTTCCCTTTCTGCTGGCTTTCATCCAGAGCCTCCTCCGTCACCAGCTCCACGTCCGGATCCTCCCTTGTCTGAGGCTCCACATCCGGGCTGTTGGCCTGCTTCAGCCGAGTAGTCTCCTCTTCCTCCGCCCTCGCCTTTTCCCGTGCTTGCTTCTCCTCCTCCTTCCTTAGCCGCTCTGCCTCTTCCTCAGCCTCTCTGGCTCGTCTGGCTTCCTCCTCTTCTTCTTGTGCTCTCCTCCAAGCTGCCTCCTCTTCTTCGGCCATCCTCCGAGCTGCCTCCTCTTCTTCGGCCATCCTCCGAGCCTCTTCCTCCTCTTCTTGCTTCTTCCTTTTATCTTCACGGATGGAATGGCACCTTGAAAAATATATAGAGTAAATATTGAAATTAAATACGAGTACATCTTGATTCTAATGGTTCACAAATGAAACTGGCACTCGAGTCTTCAAATTCTGTTCATTAACAGCTTGTCTGTAGGTATAATAAAAAGACAATTGAATGCCTTATCAAGCCACCTTTGTGAAATTTAAAGCTGATTCTGTATGAAAAACAATAAAAGACACGCTTTAATATAATCCCTCAAAATAAATCATATTCACACAAGACCTTAGTATCAGCTAAATCAAAACATAACGGCACAAAACAAATACAAATATGATTTTAATGTTTTGCACTGACTTCAAAAGGTAAAAGCAAGATTACAGCGTTACCTCCTGCGTGCAGAGTGACCTCTGACCAGGGCCTGGATCTTGGTGACTCCCTGTTTGTGACGCTGGTAGTTGGCTCTCTGCCTCGAACCCCTCCACACGGCCTGGATCAGAGTCGCTGCTCGACGGCTCCGCTCCTCTCTGCAAAACCTGCGCCATGAATACTGGTGGGGCAAAGAGTGAAGCGGATATCAGGAAGTGATTCTTTATTAAAACTGTATGAAACCCCATTAACTACACAAAGGCGACTTGCCCAGCCTAGATTGCATATTCCATATGCATGGGGATATGCATTTATTGAATTAATAATGACAAATCAATACATTCACATCATCAAAAACACCTTAATTAAGGAATCCTTGGAAGTCCCAATGGTTAAAACTGGTCTATTTTTTTTACACATCATATGCATTCACATTCTATTCTCCAAGTAATATCAAGGTGGCTTTGAGCAATAATTGACCTGACTTACAATAAGACAAGATAAAAATGTATCAATCCCTGGGGGACAAATTAACTTGTTACAGTAGAAGAAGTTGACAGGTAAAAAAAAGAATACGTATAAAGCATGACAGTTTCGTGACTCCATTTTCTTTTAAATGGTCAACAACTTAACATCTAGGTGTACCTGGATCAAGATAGCTGCCTGTCTCATGTCCAAAAACTCCTTCCTCTGCAGACGAGCCCGGAACCAGCGCTGGAGGAAGATGATTTTACGCATCACGTCCTTGTGCAGTGCATCCTGCAGCTGCTGGCGCTCCATCTCCTTCAGGTAGACCTGGGAAACAGAAGACAATATGACTCGTTATGCACAAACAATACTACCAAATATGCCACATAACAATGCATTATGTGATAACACCCAATTTTGTAATAACTTGCCAAATATAATACATTTCATGATAAACATCTTGACCGCTTTTTAATATGTTTTGCCGCATTTTGTAATAACATATTACATAATGTGTGTGTTTTGGTTTCCACGTCTGTGTGAGCCTTCTTGTGGAATTTTCTCAAGTACCAGTCATGTGCACTTGTACTTGAGTAGCTGTAATTCATTGCATTGAATTACTAGATATTAGGGCTGCAGGAATGAAGTTCAAAATTATAATTGAATTTGTGTATTATTTTTATAAATAAATAATTGATTATAAATGTTTTGGCTAACGTTAGCGAATCAATTTACAAGTGATGAGCAATAAAGCGAACAGCGAACAAATATTAGAGAGAAATATTCCCGGTAACGGTGTGCGAAGTCCGGGTTGGCGGAGACTCACGACACACCGGCACTTTCCTTCTCCCCCGGCATTTCACTGTGTGTACAGGGGAGAGTGCGTATTTGACCAAAATGTTCAGTAATTCCACAGATGTGGAGATGAAAGTGGGATAGGGACCGTGCCGGGGCATTTTCTGCTTAGTTTAGGGAAAAGATTGCTCTGATAGGAGCTGCGGAGCCGTGCAGAGCCATGCATAACAACCCCACCCCGCCCCCCCTAGTAGATTACAAGAAAATTCAAGTCATAAATTGAGCATTAAAAATATATTGAATAGATTTGAATATTAAAAATAATAAAGCATACAAATTTGAAAAGGATTATAGAGGAATATGCAGCCCTACTACTGTAGATATTCATGATAAACGTCCCAACCCCCACAATACTTTATAACAAAAAAAACTTACGTACGTATCGTGTTCAAGACATTTATGACAAAAGCGTCAAGTTATTCCAAATGCAAGTGAACACTGAAGTGCTTCAGTGAGTGAGTACACAGAGTTTGTTTCAGTGTTTGTGTTGGCCTACCTTGGTCTTGCCGATCTGATAGGTTGTGGGGTCTAGACCCATCTTCTCAAACAGCACTGAGATCTCCTCCTTGGAGGTTGTGGCTTTCTTAGGAAGCAGCACCCTGAACTGCTCTATGAACTCCTGTGGGTACAGAAAAAAGAATGAAAATTCAACAATAATCTATTTAAATTTGACAGTGATGACATGAGGTAAAGATAATGTATAAACCACTTTTCAAAGACATTTAATTCTATAAAACATGAGATTTCACTTTATCTTATGAAATCCCAAAAAATGAGAAGACAAACTCAATAAAATGGTGAGCCTACTGTAGCAGGCCTACAGTACCTGGAAGGTATATTTCGCGCCATAGCCTGACCTCCTGATGCGTACAGTCTCCAGCATGCCTGTGTAGCGCAGCTGTTGAAGCACCAGAGCCTCATCCAAACACATCTCCTTCTGCTCATGAACAACAGCACACAAAGAAGATTTTAAATAAAAATAAATCTTCCTCTGTATTTTACAGATGTCTATGAAAGTCATTGGATTTAGTGATTTTCTCTAAATATTAGAACCCAAAACATTTAAAACATTACCATTTTCAATACCTTTCACATTAAAGCTAGTTTAATCAAACTAATATCAGTTATTGAAATTTCATTGACATTTGCATTCCGAAATGGACTGTGCCCAATCGATTTCTTCTGTATAAATTAGAGGCAACGTGTTGGCTTTGTAAAATTTGGGAGCTTTTTCTTGCATTCAAGTCTTCTGTTGCACAAAGACAGCAAGGATTGGCAGAACATGACATGAGCTTATGAAAGTTCTCAAGAGAGTTCTTACTTTCCCGGCATTGGAGCGGATACAACGAATAAAGAAAGGCTCTGCTCTGCCCAACGTCTCCAGGAGTTTGGTCAGAGAGGTCTGAGAAAGACATGGACAGAGTCACTAAATCCGAAATTCTCAAACCCGCATGGGCTCAATTAAGATGGAGGACATTTCTAATGCATATTTGATGAAATACTTAGTATCTGTCCCGTTACCTGGAACTGGGCACTGATGCTGGGGGGTTTCTTCTTCTTATGAAGGTGGAGCAAGGACTTGGTGGTGCGATCGTGCAGTGTCAAGCCTACGATAAACTTGAGAGACCGAGAGTCTAGCAAATTCTGTGTGGGAGGGAAGCACATGATCGAACAAATGTGTCAGTCCAAAAATATATTTTCCATGACAAACTCTCGCAAATGTAAGCGTCAAGTGACTTTACTTTGTGTGCCTATGAACCATCTAAGATTAGGAGTTTACCTTTGGAATTATCTGCTTCTGCTTGGTGTTCTTGCTTTTCCTGTATTGGACAGAACAATAATAAGAGTGAGTCGTGCCGGACGAGAGGGAGGTACAATGTCCAGAATGCGAGGATGGAGCGGGAATGGAGGTGGAAGTAAATGATGGAAGTTTAGTAGGGTTGGTGAGAATTCTTCATGCACTGTAAGTCAGTGGGACGATGGGCTGCAGCTGTATGACGGGATGGATGACGAGAGAGTTTGACTAAGAGATGGGAAAAGGGAGGAGGAGAGAGGAGAAAATAGGCCATCGCCTACAAAGGCCAGAAGATGTAGAATCCATCCAGCCAGCCATCCAATGAGTCAGCCCTGTACGGTTTCCCCTCCATATGAGGAAACTACTGTTTTGATGCCTGCATTTTATAAATAGATGAGGGGGGCTGTGAATGTATGCTCTACACATGATCCCACAGTTGCTGTGTCAGACATGAAAACTGTCAAAGGTATCATGCTCAGTTGCCATTGAGAATTTTCTTTTCCGCTGCCCTCATGCTTGCACATTCCTTTTATGAACTGTCTGTTCATGCAGCAGCCTCCGCATTCATTCCAAGCGCCATATCTTTAGCCTTTCAGATAAACGGATATCTGAGCACCAACAACTGTGCCACGGCCTTGGTCCAATACTAACGGAACAGTTCTGTTTCATACTGTCTTGTTAAGGGGTCAGGGTCAGTTAATTTGTAAGAGTGTCTCTCAATTGACTTATTGTGTAGTCTGGGTAGTTCTACCCTTGACAGTAGTAAATACCATATGAAATATTGATTGAGAAAGGCATTCTATTCTGACTGGACTAACATTCAAAGAATTTATAGAAGAGAAGAAAAGATGAGTACTTCTTGTAAGTCATTTTGGATAAAAGTCGGTTAAATGGATAATGGATTGTTAAAAACTAAATCTACGTTGAGCTGTGCTAGTCAAGATGATCTTGGATGATCTGCATTCATCCAAGCAAGACCAGCAAGACTAAGCAAGACTGCTGGTCCATAGTCTCTTCGGTCGTGTTAAGGCAGAGTCAGACAGGCTCTTCAGGGCTAGACTGATCTGAAAGCAAGGAGCCGCTCAGTCCGTCTCCCAGCAGACTCACTGGAGTATGTGTCGGGGGAAGCGCAGGCGTCCCCAGGACTGCAGCAGCTTACGGGGGTCCTCACCATCCAGCTGCAAATCCTTAATGGAGCTGATGATCTGGGCGTGCATGTCCCTGATCGCACATAGACCCAGCATGGATAGTAGCAGGGGAGGGTGGGTGGGGTAAGAAAGCAGGGGAAGGTGGGTGGGGTAAGAAAGGCATGGAGAAAAGAAGGGAAGGGTGTGACATAGGATAGGGTGTAGAGTAGGGATGGTAAGAACACCACCATTAGGCCATCTTAGAAGAAGGTACACACCACTACCAAACAGCCCATTAACCAAAGTACAGGATGGTTGGGAGTCTGTTCTCTCAATGAGCTCCAACTCCGTCATACTAAACTCTGTTTGTGTATGATGAATCACACATTATTTATCTTCCAGCTCTCAATATTTATGTTCATGAAACCCACAAAGTGGCGGTCCAAACAGACCACCCAACCATGCTGACTCATCCATTGTAAACACAGAGTGAGAGATGGGAGTCGTGTTGAGAAGTATTTGGAGCCACGCCCTTGCCAGTATTGTGGTGAGCATGCAGAGCTGAGCGGAGGCTCGCTGTGATTGGCCGTCTATCTCCATGTATCTCCTGTCATTCGCTGTGTGATCGCTGGCAGTCACCAGCGAGGTCGATGCATTTGGGGTTCCTTGATGGGCGCCGGCGTTATTGGAAACAGTCTTTCGTTGATAGGGAGTGTTATTACGCTGAAGTCCGGGACTGTTGTGGTTAGAGTCCTCTGGTTCTCAGAACTAGACCATGCAACACTGTTCGATACTTACCCACTGCTGAACAACTGCAAAGGGGAAGTCAAGCAGGAGGGAAATCTGTAATACTCTAATGAGTTGTGCTAAAATTGGCATTTGCACCTCAAATGTTTGCTGATCTGAAAGTGACTGTATTTAACAAAGATGGGATAGCGGCATTTCTTTGCAGTTTATTGAACTAAAGTGATTTCAGAACTGAAAACCAGAGGTGGAGGAGGCTACATTCCTGAAGGTCCAACATTTAAAATATTTTAAGCGGGACGGTTCCATTCTGAGAGTCCTCACACATTTTTCTATTGCCTGTTTGACCAAGGGCTTTTGTGTGTGTATTTTCAGCTCTCTGTGGGTCAAGTAAGTAATCTGGGCGGCTAATCAGAACAGGCCAGTACAAACACCTTCCTGTGTTCTATAGCAGGAATAATAAACTCGGGGAAGGAGAGAGATTGTCATGACTACAGAAAGAGAGGGGGATTATGATGATAAGAAAGCCTGAGTATAAAGCTAAGATCAGCTTTTCCGTCCCACTAATACTGGTGCAATAGCGCACCTTTTAGAATACTGATTTAACAAAGGTCAAGTCTTCTGGGGTGACAGAAATTTAAATTAACATGTGGGCTGTTTTTAAAAGGTTGTTTAGGCTTATGAATTTTATGGTACCACATATTTGATGTACTTTTTTTTAATCTATCTACAGTATCAATCTATCTATCTATCTACCCATCCATCTATCTATCTATCCATCCCTTACTATAAAACACATGAGCACACTCAGAAATTAGAACAAAGAGTCCAAAAGAAAAGGTACGATTCCCCTCCTGCTTGACATCACACCTTTGTTCCTTTCTCCTGTTCTCGAGTACACTTACTTCTTACTCTCATAGCTAGCAAAGATGTCTTCAAAGGCCTCTAGAGGGCGCTCCTCTGAGTGATCAAAGTAGAAATCGAGCACAGAGGCTCGTCTGTGGAAGGGAGAGGAGAGAACCGCACACACGGGGGTCACCGAAAGGTGGAGACGCACAAGTGATTTGGGCCAACGGGATGAGGTGAAGGAGGATTTTTTTAGTCACGGCAGTTGCCCGAAAGTTGTGCTTTGGTAATAGACTTCTATGTGAATCTACCCCTTGCCCCAATTCGGCTAAAGCTACACAATTGTGACCCCCAAGTTTCTGACGTCCTGTTTCAATCCTCCCTCATCACATCCAGTACCATGTGATAGCTGCAGAGGTCCCCAGTAAACCAATCCATTAAAACAAATTTCTAAGATGGAGAAACAACAGTTAAATATTCAGCGATAGAACACATAAATAGTGCAACTTTAATGGAAAAGTTGCTGCCGTAGGGATGCTGTGTCCTATTCATCTGAATTTTTAGATAGGTAACACATTTTTTAGTGCTGAGGCAGGTAAATGGGTTATTTATTATTGAGAGAACACGGATAGGCTCTCTACAGTTATCTCTGTAGGTTCTGTAACAGCCAGATGGAGATGTACGTGAAATCTGCTGCAGTTTGCCTCCAGGAGAAAAGAGAAACTGTCAGTTAGGTGTCCCAACCAAAGAAAACAATAATGTGAGAGAAAGACCAGTTCATGCCCCACTATAGGCTCACAATAGACAGACTCATACATACAGTAAGCAAAGTACTATTTATATAATCTCGATGTAACCCCCAACCAGAAAGGTGTGTGAGTGTGTATGTAGTATGTGTCAAAGCATGTGCTCTTACTTGTACACTCGTTCGACTGGGGTGTTGGACTTCTGAAGCTCTCCAAGGGGAGTTCTGGAGATGGGGCGTACAACACCTACATAACACATGGACAGACAGAAAACACAAAGCACCTCTCGTCAATTTCTTTTTGTTTTACCACAAGGAAAGGTCGAACCGCTTTTGTTTGGCCATCACACAGTCATTTTTTTTTAACGTTTTTTGTTTTCATCTTAATTTGATCAAATCTTGATAAACTATATTAAAATCTTCCCCCACATCAATGGGCCACTTTTGAGAGCACCAAAATAGTGGAGGATTGAGGCTTGCACAAAAAAAATGACAAAATCTCCTAAAGCCTCACGTTTCAGGCTGTTCCATGCCTCAATACAGCAGCCTAAAGGACTAATTACAGAGGAGGAAAATGTTAAAACTAATACTTGGAACTTGTGGTTCATGCTGCACATGTGAACTTAAGTTGAACTTGGAACCCACTGAAAGGTCTCCAAGTCTCGAAACAGCTACACAGTAAAACTCGCAACAACAAATTTGGGTTTTCTGCACCCAGACAATTCAGACATCCTGTCACAGAGAGCAGCCTACATTTACTTTTAAATAACCTTTACCTTTGGAAGGTTATAACTGTATTGTTCTACACTGAAATTTCCCTCTTTCATGCTCCAAACAGGCGCAGACATATGGCTATAGTTTTCCCACATATAGTGTTTAGAAAAATACCTCCAGTATATTTAATAGCTACACTGTTTAGCCTGCCCTAAATGGGTTATGTACTACTTAGCGAGTACCATTATTTGTCCTTCCATTGCGCTTTTAATTTTATTAGACTCTGATCAATGTCCGTTGTTTTATTATGTTAACCTTTATGCCCAAAAACAATACAGTACATATATAACTTCCTTGAGCCTTGCACAAATTTGATTGCTTTTTTTTTTTATCTAAAATTGGACTTAAATTATATTGCCATTACATTAATTATATTATATTTAGTTGTTATGCCACACATATTTCAAGAAAGCACCCTACCTCAGTGTGGCTTAGGTGTCTGAACAAATATAACTGGGCCAACGTAGGTTTTGAATACTTTACTTATAATGTACCTGCAGTTTTGGCAGCCCAGCGGCGGCCAGCCTCGTTAAAGGCAGCCATGCCCCTGATGGTGGCCCGCAGGATGCCCCAGCGGAACATGGCCACGGGGTCCATGCCGATGAGCTGCCGCACAAATGCACGGTCGCTGCTCCGCAACAACGCCACGATGTCCGGACGCATGTGGTCAGTGTTCTTCTCACGGAAATCCTGAGAGGTTGTATGATACGAGAGGTGTCAGGAATGAAGATCACAGAAAAGGAGTTGCCTGTTCCCAAGGAAGTAGGAAAACTTCGGAAAACAAACTAATGGGTTTTATGCATCCAACTATTCTTCTTCAATCCATTAGTACAATTTTCTGTACCTTTCATAGTTCCTTTTATATCTAGCATTGTGCTTCTATAATTGGGAAAATACATTCTTGAAAGCAGTATCACAAGTGTCCAACCTCACCTTGATCTGGTACTTGACTTTCCCAGCAAAGTGCCTGATGACAAAGGCCGGCTCCATGACCGGCGTGGGCACAAAGTATTTGTTCCCCTGGTGCTGCTGCTTGAATTTGGCCAGTAGAGTTGTTTCTGTGGCGTGAGGAAAACTGGAAGACGAGGGAGAGATTTGTTATCATCAGAAATCAGAAAATCAAGTCCCTTTCGTTTGAAATCTGCCATGTCGGAATTGGCACTGTAATAACATTCTCCTATACTCTCTCTTAGCCCGACATCAGACCAATATTCTCCACCAGTTTCGGTGCATCCCTACATAAAACTACTTGCAATCAAAATTCACAACACGATAAAATTGGATTTAATTTCAATTAAAAACAACAATAATTCTGCATCAGTGATCCATCAGTGTTGTAAGGTGATGAAACAACCCCACAGTGTAAACCCCAAGGCAGCGGTGTTTCCTACTTGCTCTCTTCGTCCAGCAGGTAGAGCAGGCCCGTGGGTTTCTTGCTGATGAGGTGGATGCAGCCCACATTATCTGTGTAGTCAATGTTGTGCCATGTGATTCCCTCTGCCTGGTACTCCTCCTGGATGGCAAACATTCCAGAAAGACAGAACTCATATCACTTGGGAGGGGAAATTCTGACCAAGTAAAATATGGCCAAAGCTTAAATATCACAGGCTTCATCTCAACTACCAAAGGCCTGTGATATCCTGATGTTGGAAGTTTCATCAAAACAAATAATCAGAGGTCGTATGAACACAAAAAAAGCTCACCTGCTCCAGTTTGAAGATGTGCTGGTTGAAGTAATACTGCAGCTGCTCATTTGCATAGTTGATACAGAACTGTTCAAAGCTGTTTGTGTCAAAGTCTTCAAAGCCAAAGATGTCCAGGACCCCAATAGACAAACACTGGAAAACAGACCAATCCAATAGAAATAACTGTCAATTGAAAACCTATGGTATGAGGGAAGGAGGTATAGGGGTTATCACATCACAGCCGAAAGTGTTTGTTTTTTTCATATATATGCAATCTACAATGTTATCTCCCGTCAAATGTATGTCCTCAAAATTGCATTTTAAAAAGGCACATTACACATTTCATGATTTTAGTGGTGCATCACTGTTATAAAGAGAACTTGGCTGCACCTCTTTCAAAGCAGGGATGCGATTTAACAAGCACTCATGTCATTTGTCATTACCAATTACACTGTGCAATCAAAACCATCAATCAGTCATTTAAAGCAACAGTCTTGTCTATATAACCTGTAACACAGTTATGCAACAAGTAAAGTGTGTTATGTTGTCAACAAAGCAAGCAGGTTGAATACAGACAAAGAAAGGTGTGATGACAACTCACATCTGTTCTGATAGGTACGGTTTTATGTGTTTTCAGTGTGTCTGTGTGTGTGTGTGTGTGTGTGTGTGTGTGTGTCTGTGTGTGTCTGTGTCTTACTGGGACAGATTCTGCCATGTCTTTCTTGTTGAGAAGTGCGTGATTGATGCGCAGGACAATCCAGTCAAAGAGGGCACTATACAGAGACTTGGCCATGGAGTCCCTGGCTGTGATTGCCTGATGGAGATTGAAGGACAGATTCACAGACAGATTGTAAAGAGAGAGAATGACACAATAATAACCACAGTGAGATTAAAATACTGTCAAGCTTAACTGTTACCAGCATAAACTTTTTTTAGAATAAGTGCTCCACAGATTTAATCACTTTGAAATATTATTCAGGGGAAAAAAAAGACAGTGACAGTTGCATAGTGTGATATGAAATTAGTTTGCGATGATAACACAACAATATAATAATTATAATAATATATGAAATGGAGAATCACGCAGAGGCAGACATTGCATTATAAAACAAAACTACTTCATATGGTTAAAAGGAAGACATGGTTCGGGTGAAAGTAGAAATCAATCGAAAGAAAATAATGAATAGAAACCATAGTATTGAAAAAAATTAACAGAATTTGACAGTAAACCAAACAAATGAAAGGCTAGTCAACAGAGAGGAAGAGGGGAGACAGGCACGAGGCTGCCAAATTACCTCGCTGTGGCTGTAGGGCAGGATCAGCTTGTCATTCACCGTCACCGTTTTCCTTTTCGTCAGCGCCTCGACCAGCAGTTCCTCCTTCACCTGCCAAACAATACACACCCACATTCAGTCAGTCCTAAACACACCTCGCCAGGTATGCAGAGAATTACACTCACAAATGTGTATGCAGTGATGCTGTCAGCTATGTGCACACACACACACACACACACACACACACACACACACACACACACACACACACACACACACACACACACACACACACACACACACACACACACACACACACACAGACACACACACACACACACACACAAACACACACACACGTCTCTGACCTTTAGCAGATCAGAGAGCGTTGCCAGGACGTCTGGGGGTCCGATGTCCAGACCCTCGTCTCGGCCATTTGACTTCTTGCTGTAAATCACGTTGCCCAGGTATAGGATCGCTGACAGCACCGAGAAAATCCTGTAGCACAGGGGCAAAGTGTTTTGAAAATGAAATGAAAATTAAATATTTGGGCACATCCACAGGGAGCAGAGAACATGGAAAGTTCCACTGTTTGGTACAAGAGCTGAAACTGGACCACAGCTGCTTTCGGGCGAAAAAGATTATTGCTGTGCAAATAAATTGCACAAATAAATTATGTCTGATGTGTAATAGTCGTAAACATGGGATTTTGGATGGATATTCAATCATATACTGTATATATCCAATCATATCCTTTCTACCCTTTATTTTACAATGCCCCACATTAGAACACACATTAATATAAATATATTAATATAAAAGACCGATATAAACGGTATGGATGTGTGTGTTTGTGCCTGTGGTCAGCTCACTGTTTCTTGGTGGCAGAAAGGAAGCCGACCATCTCCATTGCCTGCTGAAGCCTCTCAAAATCATGCCGCAAGTCCTCCTCATCCTCAATCTTGAAGTTTTGCTGCAAAGAGAACAGCAAAGATGCAGATTGAGTTGCGATATTGGGCGGAAAGGAGGCCTAAACAAGAGAGACTGATAAAGACGATAAAAGGAAAGACAGTAAAGAAAGGAGACAGAATATAAAAAGGTGAAAGCAGATAAATCAATAAACTTTTATTTCCGCACCACTTTTCAAACAAAGGGTACAAAGTGCTTCATGATGGCAAATATCAAGGACAGAATAGCATGAATTTGTTAAATCATATCAACAAACAGCTGCTTCTTAAAGCAAAATATCAGAAGTAATGAGTTAAAAGAATGGAATAAAAGATAAAATGAATAAATAATAATATTTATAAATAAGATATAATGTTCTTCTTTGACTGGATGTCAATAAAATAAGAATAAACATTCAAACTCATGAGAGGAAGTTAAATGTAAAAAGATTCGGGACTTGTCAGAAAGAACAGAGTTGTTTAAAAAAATGGAGGCATTGGGAGGACGAGAGAGCGGTAAAAATATAAAGTGAGGCACTGTTGTGTGTGTATTTGTGTGTGTTGGAGAGTGTGGGATTGGGGGGCGGGGACACAAAGGATGCTTCATTAAGATGCAGCGCACATATGGACAGGAAGCAGGAAGTAGGGAGCACATGCAGCCAATTCAGCAGTGTGACAATCATCCTGAATACCGGGGTATCACACTCTGAATGGCAGTGTTGGCATCAAGGTCAAAGCCACACACACACACACACACACACACACACACACACACACACACACACACACACACACACACACACACACACACACACACACACACACACACACACACACACACGATGAACCATTCACAAGAGTACGCAGCGCTAAATTGAGAAATTGAGGTTCGAGAGAACATTGGCAACGTTGGAGAAATTGAAAACACAGGTAAATAAAAATAACAATAATAACATGTAAATTGAACACATTAGAAAAGCTGTGTATATTTCTTGGACTGAGTCCAAGAAATATACACTGTCCTTCATTAGTGGGTTGCACAGCGAATGGAGCTGAATGAAAGCTGTAAATGAAGCAGAGAATGGTCACAAAAAGTTCAGGATGTGTAGAACAAAAATAAGGTCCAACAGTGTTTTCTACAGAAATGTGATTATATACATGATTATATAAATGTAACATTTTAATATTAATTTTTATCTTTATTAGAACTCTATTGTTGTAATTACCACTATTAAAAATTGTATTGCAGTAATTAAAACCTTAAAATTAAACCCTTAAAACACTTTTATTTTAATGAAGAAAAAAATAAAAATAATTTGTATACAACCGATTAGCTTGATCGAGTATATTGACGCATATAGTAAAGGCAACCGCAAACCTATTTTTGGGTAATAAGAAGACGGACCCACTCAATTTTTTGAGGTATAGCTTAAGGATTTTGATCCTGGGCGAATGTAATACAAAGATGTAACATTGTTAGCTTCAGAATGAGTAACCAGTAATTTGCACCAGATTGTTTTGATTATTAACTTCTATAATGTGGTTTAAGGAGGGGCTGGTCAGTACCTGCTTGAGGTAGAGGTAGTCTTCAGGAGGCAGCAACTTGAACTCCTTGCGTTCCTCCTCTGAAGCTCCCAACAACAGGTAGTAGAAGACATGGTAGTTTCTAAAAAAACAAACAAAAAAAAGTACTTTACATGCGTCGCACCTTAACTGAGCTATAGCTGCAGGATGTTGCCACCCCTCCCATCCTTTCACTTAATTATTAGACACTGCTTATGTTTGCATTTGTTATTTTGGAAACAGATATGTGGATATGGGCCCTGTTTTTACGATCCACCTTTCCAACCACAGCATGTAAATAAACAGTTAATAAAGGGTCAGAGTCAGACACAGTGCCCAACACCAATGCCCAGTGTTTGTCAGGAAGAGGAAAATACTTAAGCTGCCCAGTATCGATATCAGTTTTTCCAGTGTTGCAATCAATAAGCTGGCTGGTAGGTGGGAAAGCTTTGTTGTAAACGCATACAGGAGTAATGACTTTCCATGTTAATCTGTGAGACAGGGTGACATCATACAGACTCGGGTCAAGACATGCTGTCAACATCCAGTGTGTGATTAACTGTAGACTGTGTGGGTGACTGTACAGAAGCCAACACATAAAGGGAAGTACACAGGAAAAAAACAGACAGAAAATGATTTGGGTAGCACTACTCCGCCCTCCTTCAACAACTAGAGTCAATGAGCTCTTGAGCACAGTGCTTGAGGTGTTTCGGCACTATGCACAGATACAGTTTATGTATCAGTTGCGAATCAGACTAGGGCTGGGTATTGGGCAGGCTCTTGAGATTCAATTTCAATACGATGGGTCACGATTCAATTCTATATTGACATCTTGACACATCTTTATACATATTGAGAATTGCTACCAACTACAAATTCCTACCAACAATGTCCTATCCAACGTGTATTCCATACATAATTCACGGAACAAATTCTGTCTAATAGAGAAATTAAATATTTCCATTAATTTGTGACAGTGAGGGTTTAATTTAATTTAAGCAGCAATGGTTGCTTATCTTCCAAACACATTAATAACACAACTCAAAACTTGGATTCAGAATTTGAAAGACTAGAATTTAATTGTACCAGAGTATTGATTTTTTTCTACCCAGCCCTAAATCAGACGCGCAGCTGACAAGACATTTCAATGGTAAAAACCATAAGACTAAGTAGTTGGTTGATCATTAAGGTCTGCTATTTGATGGACGTTATTGTTAGAAATTAAGACCCTTATTTAAAATCAGACCATCTGTTTCATTGTGAAACAGAAAAACTACCTAAGACATTTGATAGATGACTTAAGCATAATTTTACACCAATCAGCCACAACATTAACCATTAGTCATAACACTAATAACCACTAATATTGTGTAGCTTCCCCTCTTCCCGCCAACCTCGTTGAAGCACGGACTCCACAAGACCTCTGAAGGTGTCCTGTGGTATCTGGCACCAGGACATTAGCAACAGATCCTGTAAGTCCTGTTAATTGCGATGTAGGACCTCCATGGATCAGGCTTGTTGTTCCAGCACATCCCATAGATGGTCAGTCAGATCGGATCCTAACCCCGGTCATCCACATGATGTAGAAGAAAACATGATTCATCAGACCAGGCCACCTTCTTCCGTTGCTCCAGTTCTGACACTTTCATGCCCATTGTAGGTGCTTTTGGCAGTGGACAGGGGTCTGAATGGGCACTCTGACTGGTCTGTGGCTACGCTGGGATACACTGTGTTTTCTGACCATTCTATCAAAGCAGCATTAACTTTTTCGGCAATTTGTGCTACAGTAGTTCTTCTATGGGATCGGACCAGACGGGCTAAACTTCACTCCCCACGTGCATCAATGAGCCCATGGGCGCCCATGACCCTGTCACCGGTTCACCGGTTGTCCTTGCTTGGACCAATTTTGGTAGTTTCAAGTCACTTCATACTGGGAACACCCCACAAGACCTGCCGTTTTGAAAATGCTCTGACCCAGTTGTCTACCCATCACAATTTGGCCTTTATCAAAGTCGCTCAGATTCTTACGCTTGGCCATTTTTCCACTTGCTGCCTAATATATGCCACCTCTTGACAGATGTCATTGGAATGAGATGAGCAATGTTACTAATTTCACCTGTCAGTGGTTTTAATGTTGTGACTGATGTGTAATAGAGGCAAATGTGTGGTCAGGCCTAAACAAACTTCACTACCAGACAAACATACGGCAGGTCCAGAGGTGAAACACTAACGGAAATGTTTCATCAGAACTGCAAGCCAGACTTATTATCATTATCATGTTTCACATTGTTTGCTCATAAGTAGTTAATGCTTAACTGACAAATAAGAGATCCGTTTGTGTCAAATCAGGGAAAGCCGAGGCCTGCTCAATCACAACCTTCTTTTCCTTTTTAAACTTTGTATTTATGGTCTGAGGTGTAAAAGCTACTATAAGTGCCCAAACAGTACATTTACAGTATAACAATACAGGTTAATTCAATGTTAAAGTTTCTCCTTTTGATGCTCATAATAAAAGCAGGGTTGTATGAAATAAGGAGACTGCTGCCTGTGTTGACAGACATAAACAGGTGGAAGGGCTAATAATGTATTTATCATGAAAGTCATGCAAAATAATTTATGAACATTTGTGGCGGACCAAGGGCATGGTCCAGCCACGGCTGCAGACAGCAGCATCGCTACCTTTCCCACCGCCGCCAAGGTGCCTCGAGTTGGCCGAATGAGCACCCGCACCGCGCTGATTGGTCCAACTCGGGGCAGGGAGCTTTCTTAATGTTTGTCTGTCTTGCAAAGGGGATCGGGGAATGGGCTGTTCAGCCGACCAGGAGACAGAACGGGACGCCATTCGACCTGCGCCCAAAATCATTATTCTTTATTATTTATACCTGTGGCCAGCGAGCCTTTTTGTTCATCTTATAATAAAAAAACTCTTGCCGTGTTTGCAAACTAGGGCCAGAAAGACCCTCCCCTATCTCTCCTAACCCCTATCTGTGGTCTGTGGGAGACTCCTACAAATGGCGCCGGAACAGGGACACGGGAGGGGAAAGGAACCCCGGAGCCGATCCAATGGCTGCGGAAGTACCTCGTGGACCTGGAGGAGGAACAGAACTTCCTCCGCTGCCAGCCGGAGAGTGTCTTCGCCAGTGTGAGCTCCCGGGAGAAAGCTGTGACTGACCACTGGCTCGCCGCTACCAACCAGGAGCTGGCCAGAGGACCAGACCCGCATCTGACCCCAGGACCCATGCAGAATTCACCAGGTCCCCAGCCTGTCCTCAGCCCCACGAGGGGAACAACCGGGGCTCCGCCGCACCCACGGGCGTCAGGAGACAGCCTTTTTCTTTCCCGCACTTTTCTTTCCCGGTCCTGTATGGTGCCGCGGGACGCTATCTCCCCCTCCCGTGCTGTCCTCTCTGTCCCCCGTCAGCACCCAGTGTGGTGCCGCCACAGGAAACCAGGGAGCTGTGCAGATGTCTGGGTAGGCACTGCGGGTGGCCCGCCGGACCCCTCCCCCATTTTGGAAGGGGCCTACCAAGTATCGGTAAGGCTACAAGAGGCTAGACATCAGGCTTTGCTGGACTCAGACGATAAACCAGCAACGCCTGGTTCGACCCGGGGCTTTGGTGGAAATGTCATGGGGAGAAATTTGTTGTGTGCATGGGGATATCCACATGAATCTGATGGTCCAGCTCGAAATTTGTTACAAGAGGAAAAAGCATAGGGTACAGACTGCAATTAGTTCCCGCCTGTCTCACTCCCTGATTTTGGGCATGGCTTGGCCAGGGTTTGACACATGATGAGAGAGGCTGGGGGACTGCATTCATGATCGGTAGGGAGATGTGTTACATGGCGCCTGGTGACGTGGAGGTGTCGTCAGCTGGCACAACGGGTGCAGGGGTGGCAGAATTCCAAGTGGGATCTTTCCCAGTCCCCGTGATCTTCCCTATTGACGATGATGGATGGATTTCCGCTGGAGCAGTTGCGGGATGACACCTGTCGCGGGGCCTTTGAGGAGGTAGTTAGAATCGATGGCGTACTGATGCGCCCAGACACCGTGCACACTCACCGTATTTATTGGTGAATAGGGACAGGCAATATCGAGTGAGCCGTGACAGACAGAAGAGGAGATAACCCAGTTTTTGGTGCAGAAGAGCCGCCTGGAAGAGCATTTCCCGGCGGCTCTTAACTCCATAACCGGATGGCAAGTCACCTCGGTCGTGATAAAACACGACAGTGGATAATGGTCCGCTTCTATTGGCTGGGCATTTGGGCAGATATGCGTAAATGCCGCACTGCATGTCCAGAGTGGCAGTTAGTCAACCCTCCAGCTACACCAAGAGCACCGTTGAGGCCCCTCCCCCTAGTCAAGGTCCTGTTCGAAAGACTCTGTATGGACCTCATCGGGCTGTTCGACCGCAGGGTATTGTTTTGTGTTGGTCCTAGTGGACTATGCAACCCGATACCCTGAGGTGGTGCCATTGCTCAGTATTACGGCCACAGGTGTGGCGAAGGCACTGTTTCAAGACATCTAGTCGGGATTCCAAAGGCAATCCTGACCGACCAAGGCAGAACCTTTATGTCACGTACACTTTGGGAACCTGTAACCTTCTTTCAGATGTTGCATCAAACCAAAAAAAAAATCCCAGGGGAACCCCACCCCTGCACTGTCCGGTTTGCTCAGAAACCCGTTGGGAGGTCGACAGGGTTGACCCTGCCTGTTGCTCCTCACCTCTCATTCTCCTCTCTGGAGACCAGGCGAGACTTCTCCAGGAGATATTTCTCTACCACGGCCCTGGAGAAAGGACAACAAAAGTGGAGAGTGAGAGAGTGGGGGAGAGAGCGAAAGAGAGAGAAAGTAAGAGTGAGGAATAACGAAAAGGAAGAAGTCAAAGCATGAGCAATCAATCACTTAACATTGAAATTCATCTGCCTAAACACTCAGCTGTAAAAAAAACACAAAAGCTTATTTTTACAAAGAAAATATTTTAATTTGAAAATAATGATAACGTAGCATGCAGAGTCGTATAGAGAATACATGGTAGCCCATGTGCCAATGTAATGTGTAACCAAAATTCAGAAGCGCGAGTTTCACCCGTAAATATAAGCTGCAGACACATAACACACAACACATAGTTAGCAACATGCTAAGCTTAGCTTAAGCTGACTGGCATCTGACTGAGTCAGTCACACTATGTATGGCGAGTGCTAGTGAATCTGACACACAGGAGCTACAAGATCCACCTGTTTCTTTTAAATCAGCCATTTGGGAAAATTTGGTGTTCCCAGTGAACTACGACAGCAATGGAGAGCGAGTGGATCGGATGAGGACGGTGTGTCAGCGTTGTTACACAGTTGCAGGGTCCTGTATGTGTGTGGAAACATATTGAAACACTCCTCCTAATGCACATGTTTTATTTTCTATTATTCTACCGTATATTGAAATTTAAAAGTCGAGACTCCGAAAATAAGACACCACCACTTTTTCAGATTTATTTCCAGAAAAAAAAAACCTGTCTTAAATTAAGGTCAATATGGTAACCTGTCTTTAAAGCCTAGCGTGTCGCTATTATTTGGATAGTCCTCGCTTTTAGCAAACCACGTGGCTTTGATGTCACAATAAGTGATGTCACACTCAGCCAATCAGAAACTTGATTACTATCCACCACAGCCCCACAATCAGAGGAGAGATTCTTGGACAGATCCAATAAGCTTCAAACCATTCGCAGATTTTGACACATTAGACCGTAAGTGTAAATTTTGCCAGTTTTTTTTCTGCAAGATGGTTGCAAAGAATTGTCTAAGGTCATGGGGATTGAGATTGGACAAATGGAGATTTCTACACCAGCACTGGAAATAATATTTGCAGACAGAAGTGACGAGGAGCCTTATATTCGGGTCAATATGGTAACCTGTCTTTAAAGCCGTGTGCGTGTGTGTGTGTGTGTGTGCGCGCGCAGGTTTAAAAAAATTCAAATAAAAAAAGATAATTTCAAAAAAGGAGAAGGCAGAGGAGGAGAACACAGAAGACAAATGGTTGGAACAATAAGAGTTGACAATGAGTTCAGATACAGTCAGATGGATGGCATAGCAACGTTTCCAAACACCAAATAGCAACACACAAACAGCCATTGTTTATTCATTTCTGAAGGGACAGGGAATTACCTTTATTCCCCTCATATTGATTTCAATGTTAAAGATAGACAAGTGAGTAAATCGTTGTTGTGAAACAGCTACAGAAACAGCATATCTCTGGTCTCAAAACATCTGCAGTAACAAAATAACTAATTCTAAAGGCAGCAGCCTTACCCACTACACAAAGTCCAAGGTTATAAAGGGCCTAAATCAGTTTTTAAACCAACTGACCAAGGCATGTGAAAAAACAGCATTGACACTGATGCCAAGAATAGAGTGGTGCTGTCAGAAACAGGGTTTGGTATATCTGGTACAACTGAGGCCAGAACCATAGATAGGTAGATAGCAGATTTGATCTGTCGATCGTATACTATCACTATCCCCAAGTTCCCTGAGTACTCTTTAGCATCACAATCTAAAAATAGTAAATGACTTAATTATTTCAATTGGGCGAGCAAAAAGAAAAGAACGACATGGGCAAGTATTCTAAAACAAAACACAAAAGTTAGCGTTGGGTGTCAAAGCCACAGACATGTCTGTTTAGTTCAGGAACCACTGACATCCACATCCGCTTTATGGCATAGCTTCTAAAAAAAATAAGCTGTAGTGGTAGCACATAAAACACAGGGTGCGTATATTCGGTGACTGAATCACATTTTTTTACTCTCTTGTATTAGTATTACTTAGGGAAGGCAGGAATATTAGATTTAATGTAGCTTTAAATATATTCTTGTTGCAAAGGATCCCTGACCAATTCCAGGACTTTCAAGCACTTGGACTAGGACTAGGTTGCGGTTTAAGACGACATCTATTTGGAGCTAAGACTAACTGGATATGGATATCCAGAAATCACTCCTACTATATATTTTGGATCTTGCCTTTTGTAACATTTTTCTTTTTGAAGGGGCTGCTGTGCTACTTCTGGGTAGCTAGATGTACTATTTTCACATATACAAACACAATAACAGTGAGATTAATCGTGAGACGTTACGCTGTGATTGGGAACAGTACTCCTCCGCAGGAATGTAGATAGGAGCCTCATTTCAGCCTAGAGGAGCCCACTGACCTGCTGGCTATTATATCTGTCACCAAGTGCTAGCACACCTTAGCACATTTACTCAGAGTTACTTACACATGCGAATGCACATAATCACAAATTCAATCACACAACTTAAGATACAACCATCACTGCCGGATAATATGGATTAATTTATTAATATGTATGTATAATATGTATAACAATATTGTGTGATGAACTCAAAGAATTCAAGAATCCAACTTCAGTTGATTGCATTGAACTCTATGGTACCGTTATATTACTCTAAAACTACATTAAACCATTAAGTCTGTCTCAAATAAAAGTCTCCCCTCTCTCTCCCAGTAGGGACAAGGATTTGCCATTAGGCATAAAAACATCCCGTCAGTCAGTAGAGTAGAGCGGCACAGCAGCTAGTCCCAGTCTTTCTTTTGTTAATCTCCTCTATAGACTTTCTGAATGGCTTCCACTGGAGATGGAGAGATAGACAGGCTGCTTTTGTTAAGCTCATAGTGCAGCGCTACGATACTAGAGCCCTGAATGTCCTCTTGGATCAATGCACTCCCAGAGATGCTCCACCGGAAGAGAAGAAGGCTACACCGCCATTTATGCTGCTGCTGGTTTGGGCAGGGCGTGCTTGTGTGTATGTGCTTGCGTGCACTGTCTTCCATTACCATTCTGAAGGGGTCTCACTCTGTAGTGCAGACGAGCCGTGGCCAACTAAATTCAACAAACCTTATTGGATTACGGACCCCTCTGGGGTTAAGCAATTCAATAGAGGCAGATGAGCGCTAGTGCTTTTAGGAGCTAATCAGGTTCCCGCTGCCCGCTCACAGTGAACTCACACCGAGCAGCTGTCGCCTCCGGCATGGAGCTGCTGCTCGGCATATTAAATCTCAGCTGGTGATTGTATTCCTGCACTGCTTTTTATAAACAGAAGCTAACAGAATTGTCTTTGTAGTCCTGTCATTGAGTAAGCTTCAAGTTATATTTCAATGTTTTCTGCAAACCCTGGACCTCTGGATCTTTGACAATGCTCACCTCACTTCCTGTGCTGACGAGTGGATGAGGAAGTGACACAGCCAGCCAGACTCAGACATATATTGACCACAGAAACTGGCTGCTGAGAAAAGGGAAGAAGCCATCAGCGGCTGGGACCTGCAGTCTAGTGTGGGCACGGAGTAGGAACGCGTGATGGGCGGTGAACGAAGCAGAGAAGATGATGTTAAATCAACAGAAAGGAAGTAAGCTCTGATTAAAGTAAGGAGGAGCGTACAGAGCCTAAAACCAAGGCAGAGCATCAAGTTAGTCCTGTTTATTAAAGAAAGCTAATCACGTGGTACATTGCCTCCTGTCATTTCCTTTTCTACAACACATTACTAAATAAGGAAGCAGGCATTGAACTACTTTTATTTGCAGCAGTGGAAAGTAACAATGTACACGTTACTGTACTTGAGCACATTTTTCAAGTCCCTATACCAGGGGCCATAAACGCCAAATATTTCAAAATGTATTTCCTTGTGAGCCATATAATATTAAATAAAATTGAATGCAACTTAATGCGTGAATTCTTTAAGTAATACATTTTAAACGTATAATACATCTGAGTACTTAAAAAAGCACTATATATAATACATTTCTCTTTATTCTTCTTAATAATATTGTTGTTATACTGTAGCTAACCAATAATAAATGAAATACTTTTTACCATGAATGCAACTTCGGGTGCTGCATGGTTTTGCTGATGGCCTTGTAGTCTGGTTCATACGTAGTGAGGTTAAGCTTCATGCTGCGTTGAGGCTTCCATCAGTTCAACATGAGCGTAGGTTGCTCTTAATGTTTCTCAGATGCGAGAAAGACTTCTCACATGGTAGCCTATGTGCCAATGTAATGCGTAACCAAAATTCAGAAGCGCGAGTTTCACCCGTAAACATAAGCTGCGGACACACAACACATAGTTAGCAACCTGCTAAGCTTAGCTCAAGCTGACTGGCATCTGACTGAGTCAGTCACACTATGTATGGCGAGTGCAAGTGAATCTGACACACAGGAGCTACAAGATCTGCCTGTTTCTTTTAAATCAGCCATTTGGGAAAATTTGGTGTTCCCAGTGAACTACGACAGCAATGGAGAGCGAGTGGTGGATCGGATGAGGACGGTGTGTCAGCGTTGTTACACAGTTGCAGGGTCCTGTATGTGTGTGGAAACATATTGAAACACTCCTCCTAATGCACATGTTTCTTTTTCTATTATTCTTTTTATTTTATTTTTTTCTGCATGATGGTTGCAAAGAATTGTCTAAGGTCATGGTGAGATGAAGATTGGACCAATGGAGATTTCTACACCAGCACTGGAAATAACATTCGCAGACAGAGGGGACGAGGAGCAGGAGATTAATCTGAGCCCGATCAGTGAGAATGGTTCGCAAAACACAACAGATACAGTATATCCGCAATTGTCGGTGGTTGGGCTGACAGTGGCCGGTGGAAACATTGACATATTGCCCAACCCAAGTGGATAATTACGTTTTTGCAAAACAACCCCCCCCCCCAACACAAACACACACACACACACACACACACACACACACACACACACACACACACACACACACACACTTTCCAACTCACCCTCTTACTATGCCACTTTCAAGGTAGTTGACCTGGATGAACTTTCCAAATCGGCTGGAGTTGTTGTTGTGGGCCGTCTTAGCATTCCCAAAGGCCTAGCAGGGAGAACACAACAGAAACAAAGAGAAAATACAAATACTAGTTAGAAAAGCAATATTTCAGAGACATGACACAATCAGCCATCACATGTAATACTATACTACATTACATATTCTGTCGTCTTCAACATTCAATGAATGCACAATAAAGTTCAGATTTTACACACAATAAGACAATAAAGCATGGAGCCTATTCCCTTTGACAAACAGATTATTTGATCCCGCGAAACTGTGTCATGGATACACCTTAATTGTATTTTGTATTTAATGACGTTTTGAAAGTACATTTACATTCATTAATTTAGCAGACGCTTTTAAGTTATATCTTATTCTGGTTATTCCCCTTAGTCTGATTAATATATGCATGTTAAATGTACTGATTGGGATCACTGGTTAGCATAGATAAAATTACAGATCAGTTTGTTTGTTTTTTAAAGTGTTCAGAGGTCACCAACAAGATAAAAGCAACAGCTGAGACTGTGTGTTTGCTTTTAGAAGATCATTGTCCCCTCTATAAGGGAGAGATAATCTTAAAAAGACGCAAAAACAAAATACGTTAGAAGCACCAGATTGTCCCGGAACACCATCAGCAGGATGCTCAGAACTTGTGGTGAAAGAAGCACAAACTCAACAGCCAGATGAGGTGGGAATGGCTTCTATCAAGATGAAAAATATAAAAATAAAAAATGAAACTCAAACTCATTGTCATTTATAGACAGCACCCATATCTCCTCAAATAGTGACAGGGGTTTTACTTAACTCAACTGCCGTCTGGGTGCTGTGCGCCTCAAAATAAATACATCGAAAATTAACTTGCATTCTTTTTTTGTTTGGAGACACGAGACGTACAGTGGACCAGAGATCGCTCTCTCTCATTACGCAATCCACTGTCCTGATCCAAGGCAGAACGTCCCTTGGTTTAAAATGTTCGTATCATACAAGTAGAAATCTAACAAACAATAGATATAGAATTAAAAAAAACAAAAAACAACGGGAACATCGACACAGGGACCCGCACAGGACAAGCGGTATGCTTGGAGCCCAGCATGATGCTGGAGGAGAAAAACCACACACACACACACACACACACACACACACACACACACACACACACACACACACACACACACACACACACACACACACACACACACACACACACACACACACACAGTTTTTGAGTAACAGTTTATATTTGAGGAGATTCAGTATACTGTATATAAAACATGCTCTGAATGTTGCGGCTCCAGGAAAAAAAGCAAGCTCTTTAACCTGGGAAAAGGAGGAGGTTGAATGACCCAGAAAGGGAGGCTGAAGTCCATCCCCTGCAATGAAGCAACAGCATTTGGACCAACTGCAACAATGGGAGCTCTCAGAATGAGAGAAAGATCAAAAACAGATCGACTCAGGGGCTTGCGCGGAGAACACAGCGAGAACTCAGATCACTGCGTCAATTTGTTCTTATCTTGTTCTGAAGACGTCTTTTGGGTCAAAAACTTCTTTAAGTGTACCTCCACCTTTACTCTGACCATCTTTCTGTTCACATCTTCCTATTTCACTTCTCTCCATGTTTTCGCTCCCTATTCTACTCCTACCCCTGTGTATTTGTGTGCGTCAATATGTGTATATGGATAACTCGGGAGAAATCCATATTATTCCTACAAATTCCAACCGTTATTTACATAAATTGAGAAGTTTCGAAAAAGTTCCCTATATTCAACAACACACTTGTCCGCACAGAATTTGCTAATGAATAGTGTATGTTTGACCCTATGAGTATCTGTGGTTGTCTGTATGTGAGATCTGTGTGAGTGTGTGTGTGTGTGTGTGTGCACCACTTGGTCTGACATTATAAATGAGGTTGGGAGGGCCTGTTTGAATAGACCAGGGTCTCCTTTTCCCCAGGTTAAGGCCATGCTCGAAAAGACACACTCACACCTGCTAGGCCTCAGTACAGGGCCTGTTCACTGCGCTGACATGATGACAGGGTAGCAATCCTCTCTCTCTCAAGAGGCAGTAGCACACACAAATGCACACATACTCACATGCACTCTGACACACAAATAGGGAATGTTGACTTGGTGCATAATAAATAGCGGCCACATTGTGTCCTCCAATGGAGCTGCAGAATAGATTTGATACAATTGGTAAACTGAAAGCAGGGGGCATTAACACACACACACACACACACACACACACACACACACACACACACACACACACACACACACACACACACACACACACACACACACACACACACACACACACTTTAATTAAGCCTTTTATAGTGAATCGGTGCCTTATTTCCATTTTCCTGCACCACCTTCCAGCCTTGCATTATCTCCTTAGTCATCTTCTATCGTTAAATAACTGGATCTCTTATTCCCTTCATACTCCATTCGCCCTTTCAGCACTGACTTCCATAGCACGGAGAGCATTAGTGCTTCTGCATTCCTCCCGCAGTCAACAAGCTAAACAGATATTTGGAACGACAAAGAAAAATGTAATCCACAAATAACTTTGAGACCTGAGGGGAAGGAATTAGCAGCAGCTGCCTGCAGACGTACGAGACAAAAAGTAGTCAGAGTTCTGTCGGGATATTCCTCTTCCATGACCAAGACTGTGCTTGACTTGTTCAGACAGGATTCCTGCTCTCCTAATATATTGGTGTTTGTGTTTTCAAGCCATTTGCGTCCATCTGTCTGTATAGTGTGATTTTGAAACAATGGCGTGTTTGGTGTGAATAGCCAAACTCCTGCATGTTCCAAATCCTCTGGAATTCTTTTATTTATTCATGCGTCTTCCACCATTACCAAAGCCATCGCCTGTAGCTCCATTCCAGGTATCAAGTTTGATGTGTGTGTCAGTTGGCAATAGCCCTTTAAATAACTCTGCTGCCGAGCACTGTTTTCCTGCCCATACAAATCAGCCAATAAACCAAAACGACTGGGAAAGCTGGGTTAAACTGCCAAGGCAACCCTGCCACGGAGTGATTGCTATACATGTTAAAGCATTGCTCAAATTCAAACGTGTGTGCAAATAGGTGTTCGGAGTGGCTGGCACCGCCAGTATGAGATAGTGGGCTTACGGTTGGCTAGGCTATTGTGTCCATGGAAACTGTGTCCTAACTGACATAGTGTTGTAACAAGGGCAACAATTTATGTGTACGGAAAAAAGGGAAAGAAGGGAGAGAACGACAGGGTGAGAAAAATAGTTTGTAGCAATGCAAATGGATTTTGCACGTAGGGGGCATCCTTGTGCACGTACATGCATTAACTTGCCCTGACTAGTTTATTTTAATTGTGGGCTCACCAATCTGGCTAACCACTTTCACAAGCCAAACCTACCAAAGTGCAACATCACATCCCCGTACAGTCGCCATTCATAAAAACAAAAAAAACCCAAAGTGTTTGTCACTGTGGCTTTGAAAACCTCAGCCAAAGGAGAGTGTCTATACATCTCTCATGCCTCAGTCATTTCTTCAGCTTCAGCTGATGTTAGCTTACTAGTAAAGGGAAGACATTTTCAGATGGCATTTAGACCAACATGAGTTTCAGATCTGGACCAAATCATCTAGCGCCGCAGATTTGGAATGAAAATAGGTGTGAGAACAATTTTCTTCAGAGTAGGAAGACTTTGATCTTCTTACAAATTTGGTTAGTTTGTAAATGTGAAATTACCAATTCCACCTGCAATAATGATTTGTTTTTCCAGTGAATTTTTACCTCCATCACTTGAACTACCTCTCTTATTCCAGAAAATAAGGAGAGAAAAGAAAAAACCTCAACAGACAAAGAGCTTCTCTTTCATCAGCAAAAGGTGGTTGTCTTGGTTACCGGGCCTAATTACTATTGCATTGAGGCACCACTGGATCCTTACAATTCTACTTGCCCTTTAAAGCGACTGTTAAACGTTTCCACTTGCGCTGCCAAGGCACCGACACTTCGCCACAGCATGCATACACCCAGAAAGGATTCTCCAGAGACCAACCGCAGCAACAAGATTTCCCACATTCATCCAGGGAAAGGGTACATGCAAACACAGACAAGTATCACACTTGAGTGGGGGCTCACCCACCCACACAAATAACAATGATGTTGTTTATGCCCAACTGACTTTTACCTCCAACTAGATACAGCCTTTAATTACGGCACACAACTGGAAAAAAAAAAAAAGCGCTCTGTTAATAAACCATTTAAGTCACCCCTAGTTGAGGCAAAACGCCTCAATGCTTAACAGGAAATAAAAAGCAGTTGACTTCGGTACTCTGTCATGTGATGATTTAGCACGAAGGGAAACATCCACAGGAAGGTTAAACTGTAAATAGTAAAAGGGAACGCTTAGGCTTAAGAGGGTTTGGAAAACAAAGGGCTAGTTATCATTTGTCATCTCAACAGGTCTTGATGAACTGGAAAATAAAATAATCAGCTGGGAAGGGTAGGTTAGTTTCAATCCAAAAACTGTTATTAAGTATTTTATTGTGTAATTACTGATTAGGGAAGATTATGGCAGCATATTCTAGAACACAGTAAAATTCATTAATTTGAATAGATATGACTACATACAGACAGAAACGCAAGCTGTTGTTTGCTACACTGTACTTTGCTTACAATGTTTTATCTGGGGCGGACATGCCAAGTAAGCAAACAATCTGTAAACATGGTGGGAATGAAGTAGAAGGTTGAGGGAGCCCTTAGCCCTAGTCTTGCTGTAGCAGTGTGGCCTTTTTACCAGAGCTAAGTCATTTTAAACAGCCCCACCCAGGCCTAGGAGGGCACCACATTAAACCCCAGCCTGTGGTGTGGTCACAGCATTATGAATAGCACCATAACCGGCCCACTGCATGCTGCTACATGCAGGCTACATTCCTCCTGTAAGGAACACCACGTCCCAGTCTGAAATATGATGTGTGCTAGCATGTGTTGCATCAATATGTGTACTAGCTGCAGTTACTTTGAAAGTCTGCAATCCTATTTTTTGCCCCCTACATTTGTACACAATGCCTTACTACTGGGAACATAGTCGAGACAAATATAGTTAATGAATAAAAATAGGGGCACCAATAATGAAGAGATAAAGAATGGATTTACCGACAGAGTGGGAAGCTACTCCTCTATACTTCCTGATCAAGAATACAATACAGAGGCCTGTCCACACACACACACCCCTGAGGCCAAGAGCCAATGGCAGAAGAGGACTATAAACCATGCTTCCTGTGCCACAGCCAGTCTTCTTCCTGTGAAGGAGAGTTCCACTTGATAGGGACTTCCTGTCTGTGAAACAGTAAGACCTAGTGAGAAGGTGGAGGTGGGGGGAGGGGGGGGGTTACAGGTGTTTTTAAAGAGGTTTAAATGTCTAAAATTTGACAGGAACTCTAATGCCCGTCCTTTTTTGTAGACATTTAAAAAACAAACTAGATAATCAACTAATGGATCCTGTTTGGCTTCCCATGATTTTGCACATCGTAATAATAAAGTCTAATTTTCTCATTATTGCGTATTTGCTATCGGTCAGTTTCACTTAATCACTCAATTGCCACAACAAGAGATTATTTCAGTCAATTTCCATGATAAAGCCTTGTGGACACGTTCTTATCATCACACTCAAAACAAAGTAAATAAAACACACAAAAAGACACATATGGAAAATGGTTTGCATTTTTTTTTTTAACCATCAATTTGAGTTGACTATGGGATATGTTTGCTTTTGAGTTAGTAATAAGTCGAGACTTTTATTTTTTTTCCCTAACCCTGCTTACAAACCCTAATGTTTCCGAAGTGGACAAATATAGGTTTCCATTACACAAACCAACAGAGTATCAGTTGTAGACTGTAATTGGTACAGTATATTAATGTGTTTCCTAGAATTTGAATCCAAGTGCTCTAATCTAATGCACATGTTCCCGATAAAAACAGTTGCAACAGGTGGTTTTTAACCAGGGGGACAGTATCAACACACCAGGCCTTCCTTCACTGTAAAACTGAATTGACCTGTATTAAGTGTCCAGATTTGTCAAGATGTAAAGCGAGAAATTCTCAAAATAAATCTGTCTCCTGTAAGTCTCCAATAATGCGAACAAATGTGAAGGAAATGACAAGTCTTCTTGGGGGCTATACACAGCCCCACACAAGTAGAGGAACGCCCTGTTGAACACCAAGAAGAAAAAGGGGCAAAACAGAACAGACGGGCAACCAGCTCAACCAGTTTAGTGCTGAAATAGCCATTGAGAACAGGTTTGTATATGGGTGAGCTTTTCTGCAAGGGGAACACTCATATAGGACCCAAATAAAGCCAAAGATCCAAGGAATAGGGTAACTGCACTGCCCTGGATAAGTGAACTTCACTGTATTTTTAGAGCAACGAAAAAAAAACTTAAACTTCTCGAAAAGTCTGTGACATAGCAGTAATAGAGAATATAAATGGTGAAATGAAGTATATCTTCTCAAAAAACAAAACTGGTACAATGCGTTGAAGTAGACCATCAGTGAAAAGCCAACAGAGAAGCCCACAGTTAGAGAAGCAGAAACGGTGATCTCATCTCTCCAAAATGTGACCAAAGTTTTGGAGCGATCCCCTATAGCTCCAAGACACACACACACACACAAGCAATTAGACACACACAAAGACAGCTCATATTTACCCTTTTCTGAAGAACTGCGAAAAAAATTCTTTAACTTCAATAGCTTAATATAGTATATTAAACAACATTACCAAACAATTACCTGGAACCTTTCTGAAGGGAAACCATAAGATAAACAGATAAAGATAAACAGAGCATAAGTTCAGAGAAATTATGACTTCCTCCATTAAACAACCCTTGAGTCACGTCACTCATCTTGTCATAGGGATGCAAAGGCAGGCCCTTTTACAAAGCCGAAACCAATCCCACCAGGCTGAGACAAAGAAGGATAGTCTGTTAGTTGAACTGATTCATTGTATAGACGACTGCAACAGGTCAGGATTAAAATAGACTTATTTCTGTTTAACCTCCACAAACATGCATTTCCAGGGACAGTGTTGTGGTTAGATAGCAAGTACAGAACCTGGTGACCTGAATGATGGATTGCTGTATAAAAAAGACCAGGTCAGAGCAGAGCAAACCAGTCTCTGTGTCTGCTTCTCCAACCACAGCTGTGGACTGAGTGAGCCAACACACTGCATTCTGGGACTGAATGTCAGAGTGGCAGCATGTCTGCCAAGGGGGACCAGAACTCTGCTGATGGAAGGGAAAGAAATAATAAAAATAAAAAAATCTCCATCGCTCTCCTCCTCCACCCTCCGTCTAGTCATCCAGAACCAAAGATCTTGACAGACTGACACGCTTCAAGAGGACAAGCGCTGAGCTCATGAAACTGCCTTTGAAAGCTGCAGATCTCCCTCGAGTGAACGCGTTCTAGTGCAGAGTCAGTGGGTCTTGGAAGAGTCAGGAGGCAAGGATTGATGGAAGGATAGATGGATGGATGAATTCTCCCTAATGGAAATTTACTGAATCTTTCCACCATGTGGACACTGGACAGTCAGTGAATATTAAAATCAATGCCTAACAAAAAGCATGCTTCAGATTCAATCAGAATAATCTTTACTATTAAACTTCATATCAATGCCTTGGTTATAACGTGGCATAGCAGTCAGTGGTACAGACTGACACATTTTCAGCTCTGCAGTTTTGTGTCTAATAAATGTCATGCCTCATAAGGCTTTGCTGACTGAATCACTATTTTTAGTCACATTACTAATAAATAAACTGCAAACTATGCTGGAGAGATTTATCACCAGAATAGGGATGAGGTCTATTAGTTCTCAAACACACACTGAAATTGTGAATGCATTTATTTCTAACAGATAATTGTACTAAATAGTACCAATGGTATATTCTCTAACTTTGTTCTCATCACTCCTCTGATCATATTTGTGAGAACATTCATCCAGACACCATTTCTAACATGTGAGTTTATAGACTGTACAAACAAATGGACTAGGGCATCACCCATCGGTTTCTGAAAAGATGATTTGAAGCCTTGAATTTGGCCTTACGCTCGCTGCCATCTTGGCAAGATGGAGCCAGAGCTTTATAGATTTGGGCAGCAGGGTGGAGTCTTAGTGTCCTGGAAGTGGTGGTGGTAGGTGGGGGGGGTCTAGCAGCCACTAGCTGAACTGTACTTTAAAGCGCTTCCACATTGGCTTCAACACCCGGCCGTAATGGTTTCCACTTAGTTGTGCCTTAAAAAAGGGTCCTATGACAATGCATCTTGCCAAAATGCAAACACACACACACACACACAAACACACACACACATCTCCCACCACACAAAAAAACATGCACACAGAGCTAATAATGGATGCAACAATGGTGCCAGCAGTTCGATTGTAAACAACATGGTAAGAGGTATGTAGGTCTTCATTCCTTTACATGTTGTAAGGCAACACTCAATTTACTGGTGAGTGCATATGAGAATGGTGTGTATACTGAAAATGACATGACAGTAAGTAACACTGCCAGTAGAAAATTCATCCATATGTGAAATTAGGGTAAAGTCCCTTCATCATTAATGTGATATGATGAAAACAAAACAAAAAAAATGAAGTAAACTTAATTTTTCCCATTTATCTCTGGTATTTAAACTTGAAAATCTCAGCACACTAAGTAGCCCAGCTTGCTGCAGCCTTGATTTTTCAAACCATGAGAAAGTCAACAGATTATTAGCTGTTTGAAAGTGTTTGCGCCTGTGCACAAAAAACATCTGGACATCTGGCAACGAGCAGATATGGCCAACCCACAAACTGAGAAAAATAATGAAATAATAATCGAGTACTAAAGCCGGCAGTGTGAAGATTGCCTATGATTTGAGCTGCAGTATCCTCAACTATTCAGCTGACAGAATATGTTTTGCATTTATGGTGGAACAATAATACCAGTGAAAAGATTTTGCATGATAATGAATGAATCAATCAATCAATATTCTGATTTCTGTTAGGTAGAGGAGATGCAAGTGGCAAATGGATAACACACTAAAATGTCTGCATCAACCAGGCACCAGATTAGCAGCAGATAATCGGTCAGTCTTATTGAAAGTCACTAAACGTTGCATTTCTCTGAGAGCATAGTGGGAAGTAGAATTAAGTCAGCTGACCCAAAGGTTGATCACAAAGAGAAGCAAATGATGAGCCAATAGCCACTCCGCATACAAACCTTTTGCAAACTCTGGTCCAAATATAGTTGATTCCAAATTACTACCCAAAAAGCTATGTTGGAAGTCTTAGAACAGGTTAGGTCTCGAGACAATTAAGAGTATAAATATTTCATAAGCAAGACACTAATAGAGCTTTATTACTAAATATAAAACACAAGGGCAGAGGCTTCAATGGCAGAGCAAATGAATTTAGGAAGTTACTAGCGTAAAAATATACTCATTGTCAACCCCTAAATGAGCTAGAATCATACTAAATTCATGCTTGAAGCATCACATCCTTATGTAAATGACACGCATGCTGTCTACAAACTAGCATATGGCCACATTAATTAAATCCTCACATGAGAAAGGAGCTCTGCAACATTGGGCTGAGGAAAACTTAATGTGGTTAGTTTTCTACAGGATCTTGTGTACATGAAACTTGATTATTTGTGTATCCACAGAGCTAGAGATTCCATATAGCGTATCATTCTATGAACTTTCCATTTTCCTGCTTATAAGAGGGTTTGTTAGCGTGTCCTCTGGCATGTCATGACAACATGAGTCACTTATGAGTAAGCATCATTGTCCGTGCTGGAAATGACTAAGAAAATGAGCCATGTAGTTAATTCCTTATTAAGGGCAATGCAGACGAGTTACTACATTTTACAAGCTGTGACTGGGAATACAAATACCCGCAGAGTATTTGACATACTGTATGAATGGTTTTCTATGTGATATGAAGTACACAAGCACAGCAAACAACTGAGGGTTGATGGATCCCTGATGCGTTCAGCTGTTTGATCACACAATCTCTTACTCTTCTCTCCTGCTTGTATAAAACTGGCTTTAGCTTAGTCTTCCATTGTAAGACATACATTTCAAGACCACCAATTAACATGCCATCATGCCTGAAGCCCTAGGACAGAAAACTAACATTTTTGGTGAGCAGACCAGTGTAGTTAATACTGGCCTCTCTCAATTTAAGTACAGAATGTTGCAAAAATATGGGTCGATCCCCACAAAATGGGAGTTAGCAGTTAGCAGTAACCCTGAAACAGTAAAGTGACTCATGCATGAGACTCAGTCTAGGTATGCAGATACAGATAGCAGTAGTGGGTCCAATACTGTGCCGATGTACTTGTAGCTCCAATAACTTAAGCAGTTAGGAATGTAAAATAGTTGCATTGAATGCACTAAAAGTGTCTTGAAAGTGTCCAAATATGACACTAGTACTGTCATGATACATCTTATTTTGCTTTAACAAAGCAGGAAATATATTTATTACAGATGGTAAAAAACACACAGGGTCTTCAAAATCAATGATCTCATTATTAGAACTGTTAAGTTTCATATCCACATGGGTACGCTGTATTAGTAAGAAGCAAGAGCGAGTAAGAAGACTAAATGGATGGTTTATGATGGTTTATTTATGATATCTCCATCCAGGTCCAATCCTCACCTCCAGTACCGGTCCAGCCCCCAGGATGGTCCTCTCCACCCCGCTAGCGTAGCCCTTCTGGCTGAGGGCTGTCAGACAATGAATCAGGAAGTTGGTGCTCTGAGTCTTGCCTGAGCCACTCTCCCCGGAGATGACGATACACTGGTTGACCCTCTTCCTCAGCATGGCATAGTAAGCAACATCCGCAATGGCAAAGATATGAGGCTCCAGTTTTCCCAGCTGGTGGTTCTCATACATCTTGACATACTTGGGGTTATAGATGGGCAAGAACTTGAAGGGGTTGATGGCAATGAGGATACTGCCTGCATACGTGTAGATCTTCTTCTTGTAGAAGCGTGTGCGCAGGTTGTTCAAGATGCTGTCCTCGTTGAGGACAGGGAGGTTGCAGAGGTCGGCAAAGTCGTCCTGGGAAGGGGGAAGGAAGCCCCTGGCAGCCAATTTCCGGGCCTCCTGTTCCTTAGTGAGTGCTGGGAGGTGGATATATTGGATAGAGCCATCATGGTTCCTCTCCTTAAGAGTAACAGGAGAAATAAGCATAATTTTATTGACATTTCTTAAGATTGGTTTAGATTTTAAAAGTTCAGAAAATATTCTAAAATGCAACAACAGCAAATAAATGTAATAAAGATAGAAAAAAAACCATCTCACTCATCTTACTATAATATCATCTGTTCATAGATATTTCTAAAGCCCCTTTCCCACTTGCACTGAAAGCTGTAAATCTACTGGCAATGTTCCGTATTGGTGTCATGTGGGAAAGGGAGCCAATCTCGATGTTGCGTAAATTTCCCCACTCTCGACAAAGTATAATTTCTGGCAAGTTGCCAGAATGGCTGTAGTGGGGGTTTTTTACGAATATTTATTTAGTACAAATATAATATAAAAAAATATATATTTGTTTTTTGGAAGAAAGAATAAATTCGGAAAAACGGCGAGTCCGAACCGTGGAGCTCAGCTGCAGAGACGAGAAACTGAAGCGGGCCTAGTCTCTACGGATACAGGTCTTTATATTGTTAAAGCGCTAGTCTAAAAAAGAAACAGGTTCTGTTGCCTAGTCTTGTGTGATAATAGACATTGTGCAAGCATTAAGTACTGTTTACGTAACAGTCATCTAGGTGGGACCAGACTCAATACGTAACTTTTCCGTAAAGGAGGCTATGTGGGAATGACTACCTACTGCCTTTCCCGGATATTTTTTATCCAGCAATGTTATGGATTCCATGTGGGCATGGGGCTTAATAGAGAAAGTATCAGTCACTTGAACTGGCCTGTCACTGTAAATTACTAAATTGTCCACTATACCTGAAGCAAGAAGTAAAAGCCCAGGCTCTGGGGATGTTGTTCCTGGGCCTTTCGGGGCCACAGCAGAACCCTCTGCACTGGCAGATCACCAGCCTCCAGAATCCACTCCTCCCCCCCACATTCCTTCACTTCTGCCAACACATACAGCCGGCTAGAGTCCAGCCCCAGCGCCGAGGCTGAATCAGATATCACTGTGGCGGCTGTCGCATCCTTCTGTACCCTGATGGATGGGGACAAAACCAATTATTTGGATTAATCAGTTCTGTTACACTATTCTCTTATTTCCAACCGTGTTTCTGCTTTCAACCATGTTAATAGACAAAAGCAAAAAGAAAATATCATAAATGCATCAACCACCAAATATTCATAAACTGTCTACGTACGATACCAAGCGCAAATAGAGGACACCAGGAAAAAGTGAATTACCTTTAGCATTGAATGTAGTGAAAACTTACACCTGTTCTAAACAATCAACCAATAATAATAATAGATTAAATCAGCAATTAAACAGATCAAAGTCATTAAATCCAGATACACTTACCTGAGGCTGCAGCAGTCTGAGGTTTTGGCAGCCAGCCGTGGGTAGATCTGGAGCAGGTAGGAGCGGCCATCTTGGGGGCTAGCGGCCACTCCCCCCCCCCCTCCTCCACATGCGATCGTTGCCATTGTGGCAGCGCCATCTCTGACACTCATTCTGAGCCAGGGGGAGTGGCCTCAGCATGCCGCATCCACTGCCTTGCTCTCACCACACGGCACCTGAAGGAGACATTTCCACACATCCACATATTTACATTCCTGTGTATAATGTGTATAATTAGAGAAGAGACAACTGAATTCACAGTTTCATCCTTCAGCATCAAAGAGAGAGAATTTAACATTTCTGTCACCTAAAATGGAAACAGATGTTTTGCATATGATTTTGGTGAAATAAAAGATAGTATTGTACAACAGAGACTGAAATAACTTGTGATACTGGCTTAGTGTCAGTTTTTTTAAATGAAAAGAACATTTTTGCATTTGACCCATCCTGACAATCTAGGTCACAGCTTATATGACATTTCACTGTTAACTTTTTCACATTTAAAATTAACATCTTATTATATTTTCTTCTTGATAGAGGCCTGGGAATGACATTTATGACATTTTATATAACATCATATTAGAATCTTTTTAAAACTTTGCCTGATAAATAGGCTTAAAGTTTATAATCATTTGATTATCGAAACAGATGTTAAAACAATTTAGACTGAATGAAGCCTTATCAGATATAAAATTCCTTATCTCTGTCTAAGGTTTTAAAAGTGGTTCACACTTTTGATTACAACAGCAACCTATGTCAAACACAATCTACCTCATTACACCTAATTGCAAGACAGGCTATTGCAACATAACGCTGCAATTAAATGATTGCCAAACATTAACAGGCCATTGAAATTTACAGACAAGTAGCTAAGATTCACCAAAAACTATAAAACCGCACTGGAGAACCTGAAGCACTCAGATGCCAATAAATCGTGTCATAGGCCTATTTAATGTATGATAAAACAAAACATCTATGCAGGATGTGGTGGTAAACCAAGGTTGCAAAAGACATTACAAAGCTGAAGTTCAGAGCAATATATGTGACGCATTTGGTTCCCTCCTTCCCTGTGGCCGCCCAATCGACAGAGAAGATGATACAGGAAGAACACGATAGTAACATAATGATAGCACTGTTCAAAACAAAATAAATAGGGGCATAGTGACAAGATAGTACTGAGACCTAGCTAAATCAAAATGCTAAAGCCAAATTTCTTTGTGGGGAACGGCTCAATATTTGAGACCCCCACCATCCTCCAGAACATCTTGTAAGCGTGCCTCATCAAAGTTAATTGGTACCAAAACACATTGCATTTGAAACTTAACACATTATATCCTTCAAGTTGAAATATCAAAGGTTCCACAATATTACTGATAATTATTAAGAATAGGGAGGTCCTTTCACTTTCTTTGCAGAAGGGTGATTCGATAATATTGGACAGAGGGAAAGCCCAAGACTAACCTACGTACACGAATGAAACCAGTTTACTCTGGTTTTCCCCTCCTCTAAAAATACTGTTGTCCATGTCCTGACACAGATACGCATTTTGACAAAATATGGAAACTAGTACATGCGCGTTCAAAATGTAAGGCTTTCTAAGACATGTTACTTGCACTGTTTAACAAAATGTCAATGATTCAATCCCGTGTTCTACAATGGAAGATGTAGCCGGTCTGTGCCCGTGGCTGGTCGCTGTGCGTTGGGTGCCTCCGGGTACGGGAAGTAGGCGTGCTATGGTGTACTCGGGTCCGGGGGAGGGTCGGCGTGGCCGCTGCCCGGCCTGCTGCGCCCCTGCGTTGATCTGGTTGCGCTTGATCTGGCCTCTCTCTCCCAAAGCCAAAACACATACTCAGTACATACAGCACACAACAGGCCTAGGGTTTGCAGGAAGGGTGGAGAGCGAGCTACAGTATGTGGGTGGGGATGTGGCAGGCGGCTGTGATCTTGCCAATCATGCCCCTGCCCCGACGTGCTTCTCATCAAACAAATTTTAACGTCGGCGTGCTCTGCGCTGAGCACACTTCATTACTTGGATGGGCGCTCGGGGCATGCAGCCGGATGAGGCGGCCCTAGCTCTTGCACAGGGTGGGCATGGGTGTCCCGCCAGCTCTCTGCGGGGCGGGTAGGGTGTCGGTCTGTCGGACCTGGCTTCGGGCCTGGCGCCCGCGACCCAGGTTCCACGCCTGCGGCTGCGTCCTGTGCCTGCTTGTGAAAGGTGGGTTGTATGTGTGCGCCTCAGGGGTGCGGGGTCTCCTTGCACTCCCTGGGACTGGGTTATGCTCCTCAGGGCCGAGCCGTTGCTCTCCTGTGGCTGCAGGGCAGGGTGCTCGGGGCTTTCCTGTAGCCGCGGGGTACGGCTGTGGGGCTCAGGGGTGGCTTCAGGCCCTTTTCCGCTGCTTGGAGGCACCACAACATAATACCGACCTTATATACCAGAATCAATTGGAATAAGTCGTGTCTTTCCATGTACATGTTGTTGTTTGTTTCTATGTTTATTTGTCTGACCCGTGGTGATTCTCCCCCTCTTGGAGTAGTGATTAGTTAGTAAAAGTAGTAAAAGTAAAATAGTTCAAAGAGGGGGATTGGTGGCAGTTCTGTAACAACAAAAAAACTGTGCTCTCGTCATCCTACAGGTTGTCCACAGGACAGACTTATTGCAGCAATTCTTGACGATTTAAGAATAAATAAAGAGTTGCATTGCAGGTTGAGAACTTGAACTCCACTTGCAAACTAACTCTGTCCTAGAATAGCATACAAATAGGGCCAGCATGCTGACAGCACAGGTAAAAAGAAAAAAAAGGGTACTGCAGTTTATTAATATTGTACGTGTCGCATGTCTTGCACAAAATTCGATATTGCACGCTACTGGGTCCCCAGCAATACAAACGTGAAGTAGATTGGATGGACAGTTGTCGAGATAATCATAGGACATGATAATCGAAGGACATACAGACAGACAGACTATTTTCGTTATAATTAGAGGTCTTCCTATTACCCTGTAGAGGCCACAGGGCTTCTTAACGTTTTGCTCATACCACACATGTACTTTGAGCTGACGACAACAATGACTCATTTTAACAATATTAGAATGCAGTGCATGCAAGTCACAAGAGAGCTATAAATGGCTTTGCCACTGAAGCTGTACTGTAATTAACAGCTATGGGTTTTTCATGCTTGCAGATAATGTTCAAAGACTGAAGCAGCTAGCGGCAAAATAAATGCAGAGGATTTACTCTTACTGTCTTACAAACACACAATTTTGCAACTCAACCCTCGAACATGACTCCATCGCCAAATCTTTCCATGCAGAAATAAGTCAATATTCTTTTCCTCACAACATCCCAAAGCTGGGATCTCACAACATCACCATGACCTAAACAGCCCATTAACCCAAAACAAAGAAGAGGCTTATTCAGGTCTTAGCAGGGAAACCACAAATTTCCTGACTGAGGTAGAGCTAATGTTCTAGAAGAAAAAGATGTGTCAGGGTCTTTAAAAACCAAACCACAAAATAACCAAAAGGGGCGGACGATCTCCTCAGGAAGAATCACATGATACACATGTGCCTAAATAGGCCAATAGGGTTAAATAATTCATTCTAATTCTTTAGTATCATTTCCAAAGAAAGATAATTTTTTTGAATAATTGTATTGTTCAATTCCAAGTTGCAATAGAAGAGACAAGGTTTTCTATTAATATAGTCATTATTCAACAAAGTGGGGCATATGTTCAGTTAGTTCAATACCATCTCATAGAAGTGGTGAGTGACTTCCCGTAGCAACAATTCAACATATTACGTGACAATTTCTCAGACAAATTTATATAAGCCCTGTCTACAATCACTACAGTTTGTCTTTTAAAATCTTGTTTTAACTTTTTATTAGTAAGCTTTATATAACTTTAATATTAGAAAATATAAAACTAACCTGCACATAACTTAAGAAAGCATGCACAGCCATCTTTATTCAGTAAGACCAAGCAGCAGTTCTGCAGGGAAGACATCACATAATACGAGAGAAGTGTTTTGCCCAACAAGAGCAATGCACATTAGTTGTCGTTGTCGATATTAAACTAATAATTTAGATCAATTGTTGCCCTGTAAGTAGTGCTCAGGGTAAGTCTTATCACCGCTATGCATTCAGATTTTCACTTGCAGTCACAAGATAATCCCAACAGAGCAGGATTTTCTTTCTTTACATTCCTCCCATGCCAGTATTAGCTGTCAGCAGCAGACAGTTTTGTGGTTACTGTGCCAGTCGTGAGGGCTGGCAGCCTGGACCACCATCAGGTGACTGACAGTCTGGCAGATTTTTGAAGCCATTACCATCTTTTAGTCTCTGTCAAGCCCATTTTGTTGGATCTTTTTACATATTGGGGCATGTATTTAGTAGAAAATCTACACAGGCCACAGGCAAAATAATCTGATCCAAGATACCTTGTCTGTAACTAATATTGATGTACAACAGTGATCCAAAGCACTGTGCGAGTGATATAGACAGCTGCTGGGCAAAGCTCGGGTTAATAATCGATCACATAGCCTGACTTTATACCAGTGATGTATGCTTTGTAAACTGTATGCCCCCCATGGGGAAAACAAAAAAATGACAGTAAGGCCGCATGTTAGAAACCTTATCTGGAGGCTTACTTCTCTAAGCATGGGGCCTCTAGTTAATCATTGTTGTCATTCAAGCAGACGTTATATTTTCTTTACTATGAAGAGTAAGTAATGTTAAAGTCTAAAACATGGCATGAAATAAGATGGGCAAGAGAAAGTGGTTCTTTCTTACAAGTGATTGTTACCTAGTGTATGCATAAAGATAGACATTTCTGTACTACTATAAATAGCAATTGTGTTCAAAAGGTTTTTTTAATTTTAAAATTATAAATTATAGGCATAAACTGTTGAAACTCAATTTAGGGAATACTGTATTTATGTGGTATTTGTATTCATCATGAATGATCACACCCAAGCCATCCACTCAATTGTAGTTAGCTGATTGGGTCGTTAGGTCAGAAGATTAATTCACATGCGGCTTGTTTGTGGCAGGCATTGTCAAAATGTTTTTCCTTGTCAACTACAACATTATATCATGTGAGTTTTTTTATATACCACAACAGCCATTAGCTGCAAGTAGGGATAACACATGTAATAGCCCCTCCTGTCCTATAATTTGTCTATGCTTCACAATGGTCAAGTTCTCTAATATTAACAAACCACAGTAGAGCACAATTCATTGGTCCTTTTTTTCAGCTCAAACGACGATACTCATTTCCAAATTATAGTTGAAATAACTGAGTACCTTCAATGGAAAGTTAAATATTAAAGTTTATTTTTCTATCAACAAATGATAAAGCCTTAAAGCCTAAGTAAGGAGGCAAAGCCTGAGTTGTATTGCTTCCAGGCGTAAACAGGGCCAGGCAGATACAGTAGTGTGCAATGTTTCCCACACATTTGATTTATTCGTGGCGGCCCGCCACAATATCAACATCGACTGTCACATATGGATTTTCTTTTTTTCTTCACTATTTAAAATGGGTAAAATCTTAGTCCACTGTAGAGCTGCGTGCAGTGTATTGATTCACTCAGACCATGAACATGACCATGCGCAGGATGTTTAGGTTGGGTCCTGAAACCGGTACCACTATGGCACCAGTTCCTATATGATCAGAATCTAAGACCGAATCGCAATGCAGATTCGGTGCCTCATTTTGGTGCCATGCCCAAGCTGTCAATTAAAATATCCACCCTGCCGCCATCCGCTCCGAAACCATCCACACGTGCCATAATTGCTATAAACGATATTATTGTAATTTTAAGACCATTTTTAGCCACTGATATAATGATATAATAGCATACACAGCAGTACACCCTTTGGAATAGCAATGAACTTCAAATATTCAGAATATAAGAATATTCAGAAATTGTAATGTGAACTTTTTTTGTTTTTAAATATCCTAAGAAAATAAAACCACACAACGATACAATAAATAAAACAGAGTCTCGGCGACATGTTATTTTCACCTGGTTCACTGTCGCTGTGTGTGTGTGTGTGTGTGTGTGTGTGTGTGTGTGTGTGTGTGTGTGTGTGTGTGTGTGTGTGTACACACGGTGAAACTAACACAGAGAGGACGTGAGGACAGAAGCAGTGCAACCAGAAATGACAGCAAAACGTGTCTCAGCAGTTTTTTTTACTGTTCATTAGGCTCAGTTACATTCATTTGTAAAAATGGTTTACACAATGCAAGTAATACAATAGTTATTTGTGGATTCAGAAATACATTTATGTCTCAGATTTTTTTTTTTTACTTTAATACAGATTTGTAGATTGTAGTATTTATTGATCTTTTCCCATTTGTATTTATTGCATTATATGCATTTGTGAGTTGTGATAATTCCTTCCACAGCGTGTTTTTTTTTACTTTGAAACATATAACATTTTGGCTACATTACGTCATTTAGCTGGTACTTTTGTTCAAAGCCAGTTCCAAATATATTTTTCCAAAAGTTCAAAGATAAGATACATATGGAGATTCAACAAAACAGATTAATGTTATGAGCAGCAGAAAGCAGGTCATTTTGATTGTAAATTCTTATGTGACTTAAATGCAGGATCTGAAGGAGTAACAGTGGCAGAGAGTCCACCCTGGATTCTAACGTAAATAAAACTCAGCCAGGGACTATGATCATGGTCACTGTGAAAACTCCAAAGGATAAGGAGGAGATCGCGTTTTCAGTGAATTATTCTGTCGCCGAAGGTCTGTTTAGGTTTCATCACGTTGATACTTTGGGTAGTGGCGTCACTCCCAGGCACTGTGAAAAAAACGCTTAGGCACTGTGCCCACGGCTTATAATGGTAGAGAAAACCCTGGTGTTTATTCTAGCATTAAGTTGGCGCTAGAAGATAAAAAATACTTTATTAATCCCCAAAGGGAAATTCCAATGTTGCAGCAGCAATGACAAACATGACAGAACACACATAATTTACAAAAACACAAACAATGAGGTAGTTTGTTTTTTTGAATGAATGCATGCATACATACACACATTATATACAGATACACACATATCTACAAATGCGTATATAAATATAAAATAATTACTGTATTATATAAAAATAAATAAAATAAAAAATATATAATTTAACTTAGCGCTAGGAAAGCTTAAAAGTGGAGGTTAAATGTGAAGTAAAAATGTGTCTTGTGCATTGTCATTGAGAGGAGGAGTTTCCTATCCTGGCACAGAAGGGAGTCATTGTAGGTGGCTCTTGCGGTGGCAGGAATGACCTCCTGTAACTGTCCTTATTGCAGCGGAGCTGAAGGAGCCTCTGGCTGAAGACAATGTTGTCGGACCAGTAGGTCGTGTAGGGGGTGCGCAGTGTTGTCCATTATGCTGAGCAGCTTGTGCAACAGCCTTCTCTCCACAACCAGCTCTAGGGGCTCCAAAGCAGTCCCCAGCACAGAGCCAGCCTTCTTTATCAGTTTGTTCATGTTCTTGGGAGTCGCTGGCTCTAATGCTGCTGCCCCAACAGATGACTGCAAGGAAAATTGCACTAGCCACAACAGACTTCCTCAAAAGGTAGATTCTGCTCTGTCCCTTCCTGTAGACAGCCTCAGTGTCGCATTTCCAGTCCCTTCTGTTGTCCAGGTGAACGCCCAGGAACCTGTAACCCTCCACCACCTCCACCTCTTCTCCCAGGATGGAAATAGTGGTGACAAATGTTGGTGTCATTCTTATGTAAACGAACACGCATGAAAACACAATGAGTAATTATCGAGGTCAGGAAGATTATCGAGGTCATGTCCATAACATACATAGCAAGCATTACAATATAGTAATTATCGCAACAGGCCTAGGTCCTCTGTGTGTCCTCTGAGGGAGCGATTTTGCAATCTCCCTCTCCACGCGTAGTGGAGACATTGGAGAGGCAGTGATTGAGTGTTTGGTTCCTCCAAAAAAAGCAAAACAGAAATTGTTGAATAAATCGAATAAAAATACAAATAAAACTAATTATTTTAGATGTTTATTATCTTACTTAATTTCCTTATTGAACAAAACAAAAAAAACAGTGGGTAACGGGGACACTCAGTCCCCCCCGGTCAGGTACCACCACAGAATCTAATTTTGTGGAAAACACTTTTGAGTCAGCTGTACACTGCAGGTATTCAGAAGGCAGTTACTGTTAACGGTAAAGAGTTACTACTACTGTTAACTACTAGTGTACTGTTAACAGTATTAGTGTATTGACAGAAGCTATATCAAACGTTCTCTATTACAGCTGTGATTATCCTTATTTGCTGACATACAAAGTAATGATATTCTATTTAAGCAAATTCATAAAATTGTTGAGAGCAGTTAATCTAGCTGGGAAACAGGGCCACATGAAAAACAAAACAGTGGCCAGGGTATTATATTGGAAATCGGTTAGTTCAGGTCACATGGGGAATAGAACAACTTTAAAGTTTTCAGCTTGTACCGTTGCCAGACTTGCTGACCACAGCACCAGACACATGTGAATCTATAAAATGCCATGGCATGCAAAAACTGTACAACCACAAAAGACAGCATCATCATTATCCTCCATCATGAGCTCTGTCTGGTTTATATCTGTCAATTAAACTCCACTGCCACCGATGCCTGCTCAACCAACATAAAAAAGAACAAACACAGAGACCTGAGTGCAACACTGTGTTCGAGAGAGAGAGAGAGCATTTACAAGTCCGAGAGTGGGAGGCGAGCAGGGTATCCCGGGAGACAATCAAAGGGAGACGGTGTCTTAGAGATAGTAGAGCTGCCTTCATCTGGAGATCAACCAAGAGGATGCCAAGCATTCCCCAGATAAGACTAGTGAATCCCTGAGTCGTCTGCCCTCTCGAAGTTAAGCTTGGCCTTATGGTTGCTTACCGGGGGGATGAGGAGAGGTACTAGAGACACTGACTAAAGCTGAGGGCAGAAACAAGCTCTTTAGCTGTTTACTTTGAATTGGGGAAGCTATTTAACAACTAACAAACTCCTTAAACCAGTTAGTTTTTTGAAGAAGGTACCGCTCAACTCTTTTAGGTCAAGTCATGGTAATTAGGGACGCGCATGATTAGTCAACAAATCGATTAGTCGACTCCGGCAGTGATGTCAGCTATTGATTTTTTGTTTTGTTTTTGCATGACTTTTCTGCCCAGACTTTTCTACAATAAATGTAGCACATGCTTCATGAAAAACTCCACCCAGACTCTAATAAGTGTAGCACACAGAGGAATGTGTTTGCATGAGAGAATGATGGCGGCGAGACGGAACAAAGTGTGGCGCTATTTTACCCTTTTAAGCTATCTTTTAAGACTTTTTTGTTTTTTTACTATAGAGAGTCTAGTCACATTAAATAATTATAAATAATGTTATTGAACTTTTCAACACTACTGCAAATGCGTCTCTTCCCCTCCGCCCACTGTGTGCGTGTTGGCTGTGTATGTTTTTCTTGAATCTGACTTTTTTCCTAATTCTACTCATATCACACCATTAGGGGTGTCACAATTCTCCAAAGCCACAATTCACACACACACACACACACACACACACACACACACACACACACACACACACACACACACACACACACACACACACACACACACACACACACACACACACACACACACACACACACACTTCGGGATATTTGGATTATTGGGATTCAGGTCTGGAGAAAGTGCAGGACACTCCATTTGAGGTGCCCCAGTCTCCAGCAGCCGTTCCCTAATGATGTGACCTTGATGAGCTGGAGCATTGTCGTCCATGAAGATGAAATGAGGCCTGTGTTGTTCATGCAGGGGCACAATGACTGGATTAATGGTGTTATTCAGGTAGTATGGGCTTGTCACTGTACCATTCACAAAGTGTAGGGCAGTTCAGTATTGACTAGACACACCTGCCCACACTGTAACACCACCACCACCAAAGGCTCGCTGGTGACAACAGTGGCTGATGCATAGCGCTCTCCTTGATGTCTCCAACATCGTTGGTGACCATCATTTTTGCTCAACGTGAATCGACTTTCATCAGAGAACAGCACTGAGGCCACTGGTCCCTCGTCCAGCGTAAATGCTCCCTGGCCCATGCAAGACGATGATGCCAGTGCCTGGTGGTGTGGTCAGGTACCCTTGCAGGTCGTCTAGCACGCAGACCACGCTGATGTCAACGGTTTTGAATGGTCTGACGTGACACTTGGGTGCCCCTCACCTCCCTTAAATGTGCCTGGAGTTGAGTGGCATCATCATCCGGTTCCGCAGGGCACTGTTCACAATGAAGCGCTCATCAGTGTGGGATGTGGCCAAAGGACGTCCACTTCTATGCCTTTCGGTGACTCTTCCAGTCGCTGTATCTCTGTTGCAACCGGCTGATAACACTCTCTGACACTCTAAGCTCAGTGGCCACTTCCCTCTTGGTACATCCTGTTTGAAGCCTCACAATGGCGAGGTACTGTTCGTCAGTTGTTAGGTGTAATCTTGGTCTCTTGATGTGAACTGAAAAAATGTGAACAGCATGATGAAGGGGACTGTTTAAATACCAATTCTAATTGAACCAAGAAATGTTTTGGTCGATTCATGGATCAAACACCTGTTGTGAATTTTACCGTTCAGCTCCTTGTTAGAGAACAACAAGTTGTGCAAAAATTACTGAAACATTGAACAGAACACACACACACACAGACACACACACACACACACACACACACACACACACACACACACACACACACACACACACACACACACACACACACACACACACACACACACACACACACACATATGTGTATACATATGTGTACATATATACACACACGTACATATATATACACACACTTTTCGGGGGACAGTGCCCTAATATTTTAAGTCGGATAACTGATAATGATCTGCTATCGGCCATAAAAAAAAATCTAAATTAGCATCCCTAATCTGTATCTTGATATAGCAGCTTCGATTCTATATATTATGATGCATTGCAATAATTTTAACAGAGACTGAGAGGTCTACCAAAACTAAAGACTAATGTACATTAAGATACAATGCAACAACTGGCACATTAGTGTATGACAATGGTATTAACAATATGGTAATAAATCCTAGCAGATGGAGTTGAAAATAAGATGACAAAACCACAATTTAAAAAAATTTGCATCGTTCATTAAAGAAATATCGTTACTGTTATTTAAAGAATCTACTGTAATTGAGAACAAAAGATTGCGATGCTCAAGTGTCTCAATATTTTCCTTACACTCCTAGAAACAAATGAGACACTACAATAGGCTTTCAACAGGGAAGTCAATTCTCTCCAAGACCACACATCTGCATCCTTGGGCTTCTTCCCAAATTTTTGACTCTCCATCTCAAGGGCGTCATTATAAACAGTGTTCTGAGGCTTAGCAGTTCACTCAGCCAAGCTCTCAACACTCTTTGAAGCCTCATTTATAATGACATCATTCGGAAAGTTACTGATTTTGCAAATGAAGCACTGTGTACCAGAGGTGTGTAAACGCGTCTGCCCACGCAACTGTACAAGAAGAAATAAGCACACGCACACGCACACACACACAATAACGATGATACTTGGTAGAGGAGGGATGGCCTTTTAAACAGCTGTTTGCTCCTCAGCCACTTTAATTAAACAGTCTGAAGCTCCACCCAGTGAGGGAGGAGTAGAGGGAACAGGAGGTTTAGTTCACCATACTTCTCAATAGAGAGAGGTTGTTGAACAACACTGTTCCATAGAATACCATACAGAAAAATAAAGTGTTCCAATTAATTTTATACAGTCAGTACAGTAATGGTGATTATGTCCTTACTAACAATACTTACATCACATCACTAACAATGTGAAAGCCATGACATTTGAGCTCTTGAGTAAGGGAAGTATACCAGTAATTGTTCTTCTCATCAATCACTCAACACAATTACTCCCAGGCACACACACACACAGCCACTGGTCATTGCTTAGACACAGTTAGGTAACCAGCTGCTCTGACTGCAATGAAACACAAAGGCCAATGAAGTCAGACAAAGAATCTCTCTTCATTCCATAAAGTCTGTCATTCTCACATTCCCACTGTATGTTTCACCCCGTCTTTCTCACATACAAGGTCAGAGACGAGAAGTCGTTCCACAGGAAGTGGACTGATGATGTCAGCGGTGTGTCTGAACTAATGATAGACTTACTCCCAGAATTCCACTTCAGCGACACAAGAGGAGGCTTCCTGATATGAAACATGTGATGTCTTGGTCAGAGCTAGCCTGTAACATTATAGACAGCATTGTGAGCTATAAGAGGCATGGCATTTGTTAACTAAGTGATAGCCATACATGAATAATTTCAAAATCAGTGTCAGGGGCAGCCATGATGTGTGTTACATCAATTCAAAAACATGACTTATAATAATTTGTATTCCTTGGAAAGAAGCAGGAATTACAGTTCTGGTTTTGGGGACAATGACTCTGAAGTTGATGATAATAATATTTCTAGGGAAATGACGTATGAAGTATAAAACCAGGGCTGGACTCCATAATATGGTTAGTGTCAAATATTACCTGGGGGAGTATTAGTATTCGATTGTACAACTACAGTGACTTAGATTCTGGAAATTGCAGTAAATTATAACATTTCTATTGAATTGGCAGACAAACATAGGCTCGACACAGAATTGTACAGAACTGCTGAAAATATGATCATTATCAGTTACTGCCACATGGGCAGCTTGACCTGACAAAAACAAAAACTGACCTCATGGCAACAGTTAAGCCCTGATGAGCACCAATTTGTACCAATTATTTTAACATAATCGTATTGTTTGGCAGTTTTTCTAGTTTTTTTTGACCAACTTTTCCCCAAAATGTCAAGGCCCACATGCACTTTATCCATGGTAAATCAAGAGTGTCTGTTGCAAACTGCAGATGCACGAGCCTTTCTGTACTCAGGGGAAGTGGAGCAGGGGGATTGTTGAGGTATCCATCACCACTACAACCTCTCTCCGCCTGACCTAATGAAGATGAGAGGGCCTGGACCTCAGCCAGGGATGGCTTCATTGTCCTCTGGGGACAATATGAGACAGAGAAAATGGAAATGGAGATTCACGCTTTGTGTGTGTGCACTTTCATATGCATGTCTGTGTGAGTGCCAAATGGCTAACAGCTTGTGTGTGCATGTTTGTGTGTGACTGAGAAAGAAAGATGACAGAGAAAGAGAGAGTGGGAGACAGAATTGTGCTTGTATGGGTTTTAATGCCGAGTGGTGGTAAATCAACCTAAGGGTTCTTTATGCATTGCAGAAGCAACCCAAGTGATTGTGAATTGATTGGAGCCCCCTTCCTCCCCCTATGGAGCCATGTGGCCCAAACAGAGCCTGCCTGCCTTTTGTTTACAAAGGGACCAACACCTCAATCGGTGTCCTAACCCATCCAACAGCCGCAAGCCGGGGAAATCAGAAAGACAGAGAAATACGGGGAGAGACAAGTGTGGTTGAGAGGAAGAGAAGAGGAAAGAAAAAGCAAAAGGCCTCTCTAAAAAGCTCTTCTCCTCCCCCAGTCTTTGAGCTTACTCCCTGGCTGGCTAGCCATGAACAATAAAAGCAGAGCTGAGGAGCATCTGCTGCCACCGTCTTAAGGAAGCGGATAAAGAGGAGAGGAGCTGCAGGGAGCCCTATTTGACTTGTTGATAGCGCTATTCAGTCATGATATAGCGCCGGCCCATGGCCCAAATCCTCTTTCCCGATGAAAAACAACCTGAAAGAGCAGAGGACCATTACAGAGATCACCATGTCTCTATTTGCAAAGTAACAAAACCTGCAACTAGAAAGTCATATCCTGCATCAGAGTGACTGTATTTCTTTTCAACCCAACTAGGCAATTTGTCTGTCACAAGAGATTAGCATACTCTATCAAAATAATGACAATCGATACCTATAAAGGTCATCTGAGAGTGCAGCATTGATCTGTCACTCTCAATGTCATGCGGCTTGAGTCATGTATTGACTGGCAGCTGAAGCTAGCCGTCCACTGTTCGTTTGACTTCCCTTGGAGGCAGGTATGACCCCCTGTTCACGCACGGAGAGAGAATGTTAGGGGGTCTCCATACATATAAAATACATTAGAGCAGGCACAGCCTAGTTTTACTTTGCTGTTGTTATGCTCCTGGGCCTTAAGATGCCAGAAAGCTTTGGGCTGCCATTCGTACGAATTCAGCACCAATTTCAGCCGTAGCTCAATAAACTCCTTCTTTATGTGATTTTCACAGCAGGTCAGTAATCCGAAAAGGCCGGGCACAGCCTTGCACTAACCCCACCCCCACTCACATGGTTGTAACGCCATCTTATAGCAAGCTTTCCTTACCCCTCTCCCCCACGGACTTCTCCCCTTTCTGCACAGTTTGACTCCCAGTGCTTCTCTGGGAGGTCATGCTGCTCTTATACTGCCTCCCCTCCGACCCCCCGCTGATCTCCTCTTTCTGCCCCTCCACCCCATCACATTTAGCACCACGGTTTTAACTCTGTCCAGATGCCAGGCTACACTCAGGAGAGGCAGCGAGAGGGGAAAAGTGTAGGTGATGTCGCTACAAAAGTCTTGAAGAAACTCTGTTTCACAAGCAATGATAATTTCTCGGAATATTGATTTACACCGCATGAGGGGTGCAACGATACACAGATTCATATAATTCAAACTATTAAAAAAATTGCCTTGTGAATGTTGCCTTGTGTTGTCGTGGTGTGCAGGAGTTAAAGTCAGAGCTCTGTGTTCCACCCAAGTGGCAGCATCTATAAATCCTTCAGTTTTCACTTTTGGAATCCTTCTGGTTTCCCAGTGAACTACATGATTAGTGGGTAAAAAGTGGTGGTTTGGACATTTTTCAAAATGAACAAAACATTTTTTGTACTATTCATACCGAAAAACCATGAAGGAAATTGACCCATAAACCAAGATAAATAGTAATCCATAAGTTTTGTTTATACCAGCCCTACATATCACACCTTTTTAAATGAGCCCGCACACTAATGCAGTTATCCCTACTTGAGGTCAGAACATACATATTATGTAGGGGACATGAACAAAGATTTAGTTGAACTCCATTCCAAATCGAGTTGGCGTGCTCTGCAACTGACAATGAACTGAATAACATTTCTCATCTCGTTCCAACACCACCTATTAAGGGGTGGGTTATATTAGGCAGCAAGTGAACAGTCAGTTCTTGAAATTGATATAGGAAAAATGGGCAAGCGTAAGGATCTGAGCAACTTTGACAAGGGAAAAATTGTGAGGGCTAGACAACTGGGTCAGAGCATCTCCAAAACGGCAGGTCTTGTGGGGTGTTCCTGGTGTGCAGTCGTTAGTACCTACCAAAAGTTGTCAAAGGAAGGACCACCTGTGAAGGCTAGCCCGTCTGGTCCAATGCCACACAGATGAGCTACTGTAGCACAAATTGCTGAAAAAGTTATCATGTGGATGACCGGGTGGGAGTACGTTGTTTACCTGGGGAAGAAAGGTATACCAGGTGTACCAGGATACACTATGGAGGAGGCAGTGTAATGCTCTGGGCAATGCTCTGCTGGGAAAACTTGGGTCCTGGTATTCATGCGGAAGTTACTTTGACACGTACCACCTACCTAAACATTATTGCAGATCAAGTACACCCCTTCATGGCAACGGTATTCCCTGATGGCAGTGGCCTCTTTCAGCAGGATAATGCACCCTGTCACACTTGCCCAACCAATTCCCCAGATCTCAATACAATCGAGCATCAGTGGGATGTGCTGAAACAACAAGCCCATTCCATGGAGGCCTACCTTGCAACTTACAAGACTTAAAGGATCTGCTGCGACAGGTCACAGCTGTTTTAGCAGCACCACGGGGACCTACACAATACTAGGAAGGTGGTTTTAATGTTGTGGCTGATCGGTGTATGTTGGCCATGATGGAGGAGCAGAGAAATGTATGTATTCAATCAGGGTGAAGAGCTGAAACTAGACTCCAAAGCAGCAGGGTACACATGAAACATGCCAGACCATTGAGGCCATAGCATGTTAGCCTTAATGAAATCCAGAAGGCTACACTGGCCCTGATTGGCTGTCTTGGGATTGCACGCAGACTGCTTTGAGTCTAGTGGACTATCTTGGGATTCTCTGCTGGCTGGTGGTGACAGGGGATTCCAGAGTTTTTGCCAAGACCAATCATCTCACTGCAGGCCAACTGGCAGAAGGAGGAGGGGGGGTTCCTTAGTATGTTAGACTCATAGACTAGATTTGTTTAAGCCAAGGGTGGACAAATCTGAGCCGAGATGAAGGGCACATAGAAAACAACATGGTATGCTAACATTTGCTGATTTTCTATTTTCTTTACTATTTCAAATGGGTAAAATTCTCTCTGTCCTTCTTCCCTCTCACTCTCTCCCCTCCCTCCCTCAAATGAAAATATTTAAATTCAAAGACATTACGTTATTGTGGCAGACGAGTAAAGCATTGAATAGACATTACAAAAGGGGGCTTAAGAAGCCAATATATTGTTTTATTTCAATATCTTAAGAACTTTTCACAAATAGATGTGTTTTTGTCATTTAAGATACAAATAAAAGGTAAATATTCCAATGAGGAAAAGTAATAAATGGTAACTCTGTTCCATAGTTCAGTTGGTCCTCTGAGAAGGGCATGGGTTCGAACACCCCCTCTCCCGTCTCTTCATGCAACAGGCGGACAGACCAGCTCCTTTTTTGCACTTTTGTCGGTTTAACCCCCATGAACAGCAATTCCTCCTCGCACCATGTTAGCTGTTTGGCATTCTTCTTCGTTTACTACTTCACGTGGTACTTTCTCTCTACTGCCATGGTATTTGAGAATACTGTAACAGAGAATGTGCCTGCACAAAGGTATTTTTTCTTATAATTAACGCGTTACATTGACAGCCCTTGTTGTTCTTTTCTTTGTATTTTTATTTTTAATTGAACAAAACAAAAAAAAAAAGAAAAAAAAAAGCACTGTGCGTAACACTCTCTCCATCACTTTCTTACACCAACCCCCCTGTCAGCTACCACCACAAATAGAATCTGATTCTGTGGGAAACACTGATTTGATAGAAAAAAAACCTGTTTTCAGAAAAAACTCGAGAAATTTTGCAAAATTCCTATCTTATTATTATTAATTTTGTTTACATAATTGTTTACTTTGATATCCCAATGTCTCAATGTCACGATACTTCAATACCACAGAGAGACGATGAACAACAATATTTTTCCTCAACCCAATGTCATCTTCAGCAGTAAAGCTTAGCCTTGTTTATTTGACTCGAGCCTGTGCTCTAAGCAATGTGTTTGCCTGTAGTATTTTTTTCCTTACATTTCCGATATCTTAACTCCAATACCAGTTCCTTAACAATACTTATTTCAAAACAATAATAATTAAAAGGCAATAATAATCACTGGGGATGATTTACTGCTTTAAAATAAAAAAATATATATTTTTGTTCGACAGTCAATTCAAATCGATCAAGGGATTTAATTTTTATGCTGCCGCCCTAACCATGTGTCGGTTGGCCTCAGGCTAAGGAAACACTTCCGCCCTGTGAACGTGGTGAGCAGCACATACACAAAAACATACATACACAACCACGTTGCCTTAGGATGTAGGGCAGCTGCAGGAAGGATTCAGGAAGACAAGAAGGGAAATGGAGGGAAGAAGGCAGACAGAGGGGATATTGTATGCACTCACTCATGTGGGCGACACTGCTCTAAAAACACATGACTCCATTGTGGCGTTGGAATAGTCACTTGGCTAAATGCACTCACACTAAACTGTACCAAATTCACGCTTAGCATTACTTGAGCCCCCTCTCAGACTTCTCTATCCACACACATACACCTGCCTCTTACAAAAGACACACACACACACACACACACACACACACACACACACACACACACACACACACACACACACACACACACCCCAAAGCTTGAGACAGGAGTGTATGAGGCTTTTCCTGTTGACCTAAGCAAATCAAACTAATCCCTTGGTTAACATACATACCAACACATTTTAAACTTGGGAGAGTCCTAGCTGATGAAAACCAAACCCTCTGTTGGGTTTGATGATCAGATGTGTGATGATGATAAGGAATTATTGACGAATATGAATAATTTCCTGATATATTTGTTTACTGGAAGAAACTCACAGCACCCTAACCAGATGCATTATTCTCCAACAGAAATCCAAAGTATTAACCATGATAAGACATTTCCTATCTGATGGACATAATCATAATGCATCTACACGATCTTGTCCTTTAACTTAAGGAAGGCTGACACAGGACAAATGGCAGCAGGGGAGCTGGCTTTAAGAAGCTTGTCTATTTAGAGGAATGAGGAAAAGATAATATAATCTCAGACCTACTCCAGATTTTATCTTCCACATCTACTGTCAACATATTCCCTGGGGTGCTGATTATGTTTGGGTGGCGTGACAGATTCACACGCTGAGGTGTGGAGTCTAAGCATCTTAGGCAGGATAACATGGTTAAAATATTTAGGTCAGCCGATTGTCCTTTTTATTTAAATCCATTTGAAATGCAAAACACTATGAATGAAACAAATGGTTATAGAGTCTGAAAAAAAATCTGATCAGAGAATGCTGTATGAAGGAAAGAATATAACTCAATGTGAAAATTGAGTATAGATATTGCACATTAGGAAGTCAGGCTAGTGAAAAGTAATTGTATTTTCTTCATATTGTCAGACTTTTTAGTCTCCTTGGATCCCAGAATGTCTCCAAGTTCCCTGATCCCTCCTAACTCTGCCAGACACACCGGAACGATTTCCTCCCCTCCAGATGAGATGTAACTTGCATATGGAGTCATTCAGCAGTGACCAGTCAGACTGGGTGGTAAAAATAGAGTAAAAAACAAACAGTAGAGAGCTGAGCTGGCCAATAGAGAGCATAGAGCCAAGGCCCGCTCCGTTCCTGCTTCCTCTCTCTATACCTCCTCTCTTTTCCCTGTCTCCCTCTCGAAACCCCGACCCATAACGTATTATTATTACTACTAATTATTACTCCTGTGCCTTTTCTCTTTCCATTCTTTCCCCTCTCTGTGTCTGTCTCGTCACTCCTTTTAGCTCTTCAGGAATCCATTGGACTACTCTGGCTCCGCTGCAGTCTGTGGACTTTGATACATACAGAATTCAGGCCACAGACAGTACACTAAGTCAACTCCGCTGCAGTTTATCCCTGACTGTAGTATTTCGACAGTCTGGCTGAGCAGTCAGTGTACTAGAAAGGGAAAAACGGACATTGGGGGGGGGGGAAAGGTTCACATCCCAACTTAGTAAGTAGGCAGTAAATGGCCTCTGGTTAGGAACAACTTATTATCTTAATGAGATTTTATCAACGCATGGCTGTGGCCTCTACACCCATTCTCTACCAAGATAAAAAAAAATAATAACCAATAACAACAACCTTTATGCACAAGTCCATGGCTGTGTTGTGTTTTAAAATGAATTATAGCAGCTAGCCTGTTGCCTGGCACGCTCAATGGGAATGGTTTTTCACCGATGCTGCTTTGTCTGCCTGAGTATTTCGGAGAAACTATTCATGATTAATAAGTGTAGCATAGGCATCACGAGAAACTCTGCCCGTACTCTAATAAGTGTAGCACACAGAAGAACGTGCTTGTATAAGAGAATGATGGCGGCAAGATGGAGCCAAGTGTGGCATTATCTTACCCAATTTGAGAAAGATTTGGGGTACTCATTGTGCGGGATGACGCTGTCTTACCAGGGTTCCTCTACTGTGACGTGGAGTCATTTACAATTTTTGCCATTTTCATTTCATCATCTATGGTCAGACTTTGTTTAGTCACTGTAGCACGCGGCCCATTTGGAAGAAATAGAATAATAATTTAAAATAGCACCAATTATTTTATTAATGTACTGGTAACTGTTTTTATGTTCTGTTAATGGTCTATGTTGCAGGGGGGGGTGTGATGATGTCACAGCTAGTAGAGTAAACAACTGAAATTCTTGTTAGTCGATGACAAAAAAAAATAAATTTAATGCCCATCCCTAGGATGTAAATGTAGGACAACTCCAAGGACCAAAGAATACTGAATGAAAAGCTTAGGAAAGTAGTGGGAAAATTTTAATCACAAGATACTCTCATTGATAATCATGGTTTGTTTCTGTACAATAAGGACCAAACTAATACAGTAGGTGGCATTATCTGTAAATATGAGCTGTCCTAAATACCATTGAATACCAACACTTACTATAAATAACGGAATCACTAACCACAGAGACGGTGGAGGGGGAGGTTTTAGCACTCACCCTAGCAATCAACCAGGAATCAGACACAGACACACAGACAAACAGCAGCCAGTGGGCCTCGAGCTTAATGCCAACACTGGATCACTGAGAATTGGACAAAAACTAGTAGGGGTTTCATGAAAATTTGGCATTACCAGTACAGTTAGGAAAGGTTGGGCATCATTGTTAAAACACGTCAACTGTTTGTTGATGTATTTTTTTTATTGATGTGTTTTAATTCCTGTCCAACCCATCCTTTTTAATGTCAGGTCTGTAAGAAGCTGGCAATCTCTGTGCACTACAAAATGGTCCCACAAACTAAGAAAGATAAGGGAGATTGCTCCCTTTGTGCGGCGCAACAACAATTGTGTCAATGGTTCATTCTTTTGAAATGATCTCCATTCTAGCCAGCACTGGGTGAATGTGGAGACCCTATTGTTATAGTTAGTACTGGAGTATAGTAACTTGTGAATGGATTTTGGCCTAAAAGACATCAGAAATATTCAGTTGCAGTCCTACTGCCCGGTTGACAGTGGTTCAATTTATTCCATGACGTCAACAAAACCATTTTGCACAATTATGGTGGAAAGTTAGAGCTTGTGTACAACAGTTAAATCTTTCTTTGGCCTCTTATTGAATCTATAATCAGAATCAAAACACCTTGGCGAATATTACATTCAGATTGTAGTTGCGATCATACTCCTGAACCAATTATGTTTGGACTTTGTTGAAATAATGCCAAATGAGAAGTTAAGCACAACATGTGCATGTATGCAGGTCATGTCTAAACAGTTAGCCTGCCTTCTCTTTACTTATAACCTATAATTACAGTTGGGCCTATTTATAAAGTCTATAAACCCAGCTTGCCCACACGGAAAGAGCCAAGCTACCAGAAGAGTTGACTTTGAGGAACTTTAACCATTCTCCTTCCGTGTAACCTTGCAGTCTGCATCAGACAAATAATCTCTGGATTGCTCACATATTCAATTGCTTGCTCATTGCCTTATTTCACTTTCTGGTCCCCTCAGTATATATACATTTATCATATGCTCATCACTGTCAATCTACCTTGTGATGCTATTTGTGCCACAGTGCCACCTTCAAACATTCCTGTCACACGGCTGGAATAAATTCCTACAAAATGCATTAGGGAATACTAGCCCCTATCATTGAACGGTATTCAAATCAGCTGTCAAGTGAACGTGGAAGAGATAAGGGGATGAAAACCATTTAACAGTTTAATGCAATGCAAGCTTGGATTAGATGGACATCAAAGTCTGTTTCCCAATTGCACTGTAAGCCGTCAATCTACTGGCAATGTTCCATATTGGCGTTGTGTGGGAAAGGGAACCGGTCTTGATGATCTGTTAAAGTCGTTCTGTAAATTTCCCCACTTTCAATCAGCACATTGCCGGTACAGCTGTGAATGAAAGTATGTGTGAATGGAAGCAGTAACATTGCCGTAAAGTAGGGGTTGAGCCGAATCCAAATAAAGCACAAACACAGTGGTACCTCAACTTACGACTGTAATTCGTTCTATAAGAACGGTCGTAGGTTAAAACAGTTGTATGTTGAAGCAATTTTTCCCAGATAAATTACGAAATCATGCAGGGTGAAAATAAACAAAATATACAGCACAAACAAAAATATCGATAAGCCACGAACTACGTGGCTTATCGATATGTGGCTTATGACATTTTCGCGACTATCACTACTCAAATGTCGGATTAGTCGTAAGTAGATGCAGTCGTAAGTCGAGGTACCACTGTAGTGGGTTTTTTAACGAACATTTATTTTTTTTTTTTTCATACTCCGGAGGCAGAGAATGTAGGACAGGTTGAAAGTGATCACACTGATTTAATAACATTGTGTTTGGGTGATTTTGTCCGTGGACAAGGGTTCTGTCCCCTCTCAGTCAGCGGAGTGAAGAGCCTGCGGGGCAAGGAGACGGGGAGTGAAGAGCTGGTCTGAAAACCAATTCTGTTGCCTCGTCTCACATGATATTAACACCTCTCGCACGAGCATTAAGTACTGTATTTGTAACAGTCATCTATGTGGGAACAGACGTAAACTACGGAACTTTCCCATAAAGGAGGCAATGTGGGAATGACTACCAGCTGCCTTTGCCAGATATTTTTTATCCAGCAATGGATAAAATTCAAGTCCATGTAGGAAAGGGACTTAAGACAAAAATATCAGTGCCTAACCCACCCAGCGGATAACAAAAGGAAGGAAAACGTCTAACCTGGCCTATTCCTAACCTAGATTTTGTAACGGAACTTATGGCAAGTACCTAAGAATGGCAACTTGGTACTTGTACAGAAAAAATGGTATCAGTGCAACTTGTAATAATTGTTTTAACTCTTTAGTGTATCAAAGGTAACGTGCCACTGACACTTTAACCCAATTTCACATTCTAGATGCAAGTCATCCAACAGTTGTCATAGCTAGCCAGACAGAGTTTCAAGCTCACCAGAAGTGATTGACACGTTGCGGTCTCTGCATTTTCTCTGCTTTGTGCTTTGCAAATCGGCATTAGCACCTCTTTAGTCTTGATCTAAAATTAAACTTCTCATGACAAGCACAAGCAGACAGCAAAGAGACTAGATTTTCAAATCATGCAATGTATCAACACACTGTAACCTAATCTGTACTAACTGTGCCTAAATTGTGTCAAAAAGATTTTAAATCAAAGTTTGTGATCTGCTTGTTTGAAACATCTGGAAGTTGTCTGCAAGAGCAAACTGCTTTAATATTCATAATGAATGAGAATGACAGTTGTGTTTTTAACAGCTGTAGAATCTATTGTTAATATCCATTGAACTCACTAGCCGAACATAGAAACTACTTGCTTTGAAAAATCGAATTGCCCAAACCCAAACCCTCGAATTGCCCTGCCTTTCAAAGATACTGGAACAGCTATGATTGCAGCAATTACCTTTTCACCCTGAGATTCACACAAGTGCATTCGCCAGGATGTGCAAGCCAATTACTACCCAAGACTGAGCTTCTAAAAATGATGCAACTCCTTCCCTTCCCCCTTCACCTCCCACCTCCTCTCTGCTGGATCGCAAATATCCTCCCCCTATTCCCTCAACCACTGACAGCTCAGTCAGTCTGCTGCGAGGCCAATGAGCACAAACCATCAGCCCAAGCCCATATGGCCCTTTTCTTTTAAAGTACACAGAATCAAAGGATGGCTTTCAATGGATTGGCTCAGTGAAGGGCCTTGTCCGTATACGCTTTGTCTGCTATGAATCTAGAAACAGCAGCACCGTATACAAGGCAACTGTGACAGGAATCTTTCATATTCCAACTATAATTAACATGACAAGACCTCAGTGCAAGCTAATGAGGACAAAGTCTCCACTTATTAAACATGCTTTTTCGTGTTTCACAATAAATTTATAACCTTGGTTATTGAACACAATAAGTCCATTGCTGTAAAAAACAAATAGTGATTATCAGGAATGTGATCGTACACTATTGTGTCAGCAGCAGCCCTGAGCAACCATTGCTACACACTTAGTCTAGATCAGTCTTGAATTCATTAGTTTACCATGCCTAGTACCAAAAAAAACAAAAAAAACAGATTCTCTCTCAGATCACAGATCACCAGATCTCAGATCACCAAAAGAAAATGATCATTAGGAACTATGCAGCCTCCCGCCGGATAACACATGTGTAGTATTTAGTCTGAAGAGAATCAAAGAAACCATTATGAAAAACAGAAAGGGCCTTAAAGTGGCATGCATGCCTGCCTGGTTATACTTTGCTTTTGCTAAGTGATTCGTTTTTTCCACCACCTAGGTATTAGTCATGTAGTTGGCCCTGGAGCATTTATTTTACATTTGCTGTCGTGTCGGCCACCGCCAGTCCTATGAATTTGATCCGCCCTCTTCATATAACTATCAATACTGTTGTTCCATTGGAGAGGGATTGTTTCCACTTAGAGAATCATTAAAGCTCTTGCTCCTTTTTCTACAATCCTTTTGTTTGAAATCATAGATGTGCAAGGCATGCATCTGTTAACAAGGTTTTTCTTTGATGAACAAGATTTTAATATAAATTTAATTTGTCTGAAATTGTGTGTTGAATAGAACTATTCATGCTTCTGCTGCATCCTTTCTGCAACAAATAGAATATTTCATTGTATTCTAAAATTCAATCGGATGATTTCATTAAATCTTTTGACTAAATAAAATAGAGTGTGCACTACATAACACTTGCATGCAAAAGTACAAATATTTTGCTATCCATGCCATATCAAATGCTTTCACATAAAGTTGATAGAGCAATCGACAGCAATAGCAATAAATTTAACATTTTTCATTTTAAAGTGTGGCACATAAATAACCTTTTCAGAGAATGGTGAGATTTAAATTGCGTTAATGGAGTACGTATAAAACACACGTAAGAAAGTTGCAGCAAAGAAGCTTAAACATGAAAATCATGAGATAGTCGAAGCACACAAATCAATCTATAGTCCATGAATGTGCTTCAGTTGACGATTCTTTTAAAATCCAATCATCCCAGTTTGCTCCACATCTTTGGAAACGATCTAAATCGTTGCATACACAAATAACATAACATACATCGCGGCTGACATGTACTTCGCGGGACTCGAGATGCATTTGTGATTACTTTGGGCGCTTGAAAAAGAACGAGTCTGA
>NC_137193.1:43922509-43982509 GCF_960531495.2 Zeus faber
CCACGGCGTGTCCCCGCTCCCGTGTCTCAAAAAAATAAATAAAAATAAAAATAAAAACGGTGTGTGTGTGTTTTTTTTTTTTTATTATAGATATATTTATTTTCCACGGTTTCCTTATTGGAACAAAAGGAAAACATCCCTATGCTGCGTCACGCACGTCTCCCCGTTGCTTAGGGACTTCATTTAGTTAAAAGAAATATACAAAAAATGGATTTCTTTATGTGTGTAATAATACTTTATTTGTAAATAATAAATTCTGCACTTGTGTAACGGGGAGACTTTTTCTCAGACTCGGCAGATTGCTGACTGCCCACGATATGATGTGACAGTGATTACTGAAATAAGAAATTAAAAAAAAAACCTTCTGGTCATATATTATAAATGATCATTTATGTCCGCGGGCAGGATTAAACTGTCTCCGGGCCTGGGCGCCGTAGTGTGTCCATGACTTGTCTAAACGTGTCGACGTTTCCTTGGGTTTTGAGCAGGTTTCCAGTGTGTCTGCAAGTACCGTGCTCTGCCACCAGGGGCTGACTGTGTCCCGCAAACGCAATACATTCACTCCTAACAGAATTTCTAGTTTTCGCTTGGAGTTTTTCTTGGCTGTAGTATGAAGTATCTTCTTTGTCAGATGACTACATGAACAAAAAAACGTTTTTCTTTCAATTCGTCTGGCGCTGCTCATCGTTCAGCTGATTTGCAAACGCATTTGATGAGAAATGAGTTCATGACACTTTTCTGAAAAGTTTGGTTTTCGTCCAGAATTTTCCTTAGCAAACATATTCATTCCCAAAACACATTAACATGTGAATAATGTTGATCATGTTAACGCCAGTGGATCAAGACAATTTTAAGAGTTTTATTCTGTATCAGATCTCGGTGACGTCAAGCGTTAAAGGGATTATAGGTTTCACAGTGGAGTAACACCTCTGTGGTCACAGTGACGTTGAAAATCTTTGTTTTCGAAGTTTGGGCGTTTTCAACAGTTAAGGTTGTGGCTGACGCCTCCGGATGTTTTTGAGGCCCCGTTTAAACTCCAAAGTCTAAAAAACTGTGAAGGAAAATATTGCTTATGAGGCTCACTATATATAATATTATATATTCTACCATTCAGTTATTGAAGTATGTTTTCTCACAACACTCTACTTCAGGCATGCAAAAAAGGAGAAGTGGTTTCAGAAATCATCTTGCGTCTTTCATGGGAGGGAACCCTATGAATACCAGGCTTCATTAGCATAACTCACTATGTGTGTCAAATGTTTAATGATATTTGCATTTTTATGTCATTAAAAAGTAGAAGGTTAAAATATTGTATACACTGCAATTATCACTTTTAGTGCTAGATAGTTGAGAGGAAACTACAAGGAAAACGATGAATACAATTTCAGCAGAAAGTAAGAGAAAACAATGCAGAAGAAGGTTTTGGAGCATTGGCATTGTCATCACAGTGCAGGTTGCTCCGTGGTAGTGTTGAAACTTTTACAGATTGGAGCATTATCGCTTCATACACAGTGCCTTCATAGAGATATAAAATGGTATAGTGGTCACGGTTAATCTTGGCCATCGATGAACAATTTGTTGTTTACAATTAGCCGTGTGCCTCAGGCTGCCTCATGTTCAGCAGGGGCTTCATAAACGGTTTTGGTTTGTGGGAAGTCACTGCCCATTCCCTGTGCTTGAGAAGTGTTTCAGACCAAGTTCGACTCTTTTTGCAAAGATTCACCTCTGAGAATAAAGTTGCTCTAGCCTCAGAGAAGCTGCTTGTCGCGTAGTGTGTTCGGTCAGATGTTTGTCTTGCTGCTGTGTGTGTGTGGGCCAGGCGGTGTGATAATGGGGGCAGAAGGTGAGGGGTGTGGCTGTGGGCGATCCACCTAACCACCACCACAGCTGGGTGAGAAGTATGAAAAGCTGCTCTATTTTCACCCTGCACGCAGGGAGGGGCTCCTCTTCATCTGATTGGCAGTTCCTGTTTTTCTCTTCTTCTGAGAAATATTGAGAAAATACAAAATAATTAAACACTGTTGTAATAATGCCCATCTATTGTCCCAGGGCCCAGCATGCGTGATCGTCTTGCGACACATCCGCAAAAACATTGTATGATCACATTACTCTGAAAACGTGTGCTGGTAGGTTATGTGTGGCATGTGTGTTTTGAAAGGGCTCTTCCTGTAGAAGTCATCATGGGGCAGCTTGAGCAATGGGATTTAATTTGAGGACATTGCAGATATAGTAAATGTTGTGTGGTGTGATGTTTCATCCACAGTCTCTATATCCTGGAAAGTTAATATGGCAAGGCCACAATTTTAAGAATAAAAAAAACCATAAAAATAATATAAAAAAATATATATTAAATAATAAAATAACGGTTAAACTCTAACTTTGATTAGTCTGTTCAAAAACAATGAACACAAAAGGAAAGGCAATCTCACATATAAACTGTGTGCACTGTGTGCACACGTGCGTGTGTGTGTGTGTGTGTGTGTGTGTGTGTGTGTGTGTGTGTGTGTGTGTGTGTGTGTGTGTGTGTGTGTTGGGTGTGGTGTCTCACCACCTTATGTACTTACTTCCCTATCAAAGAAGAGAAATAAAGCGCATGCACTCAGATGATCAGCATCACTGGCAGCAGCCGCATCTCTAAGTGAGTACCAGTTCCTCGTTCCTTAAACAACATAATAATGGTATTAGAAATGTGATTTAGAAGTTATACTATAAAATTCCCCAAAGAAATGTTATATTTTAAAAATTTCCAGCATATCAACTGAGTAATGTTTGCGGAGTGTCGATGAAGATCTTGCCAGATTTGATTATAAATGATGAATCTCTTAATGTCTAAATTATTGATTTTCAACGCTCATTTGTAAAAACGAATTGAAGTAGGCAAACAAAAGTATCACAGAATCCTTAAAAAGTCTATCTAGCATTTTGAATGCATTAGAATTTTAAAGTATTTTAGAAATTGCTGATTAATTAGAGCTTGGAAACACACACACACACACACACACACACACATACACACACACGTGAATATATTCCTTCATGTGCACTTCTCCTATCCTTCAACCACAGACTTCTCCGGGGGAAAGAAGGGAGATTTTAATGGTGATTTTTTTTAAATTGATTGAAGTGCACTGATAAGGAAGTGAAACCCACAGACGTTTAGTAATGGCTGTCAGGGGAAAAGATTACTACAATTTTCTTTGTGTTGTGTATTTGAATGTCACGGTTGTGTGCGCTGTGGTGTCTTATATGTTCTCCACACTTGTTTTTCAGGTGTACAGTGGTCTAGCAGATGCACGGCGGTAGGAGAGTGATAGCCTGTTTGAGAGCAGGAGTTCTACATTGATACCGCTGCAGTTCCTACTGGCACTGTTGCGCCTTGACCAGCCTTCATAAACTCCTCTTCTCCTCCTATCTTCGCCACTCTACATGATGGAGGTCTTTTCTTCTCTCAGCTCAGCCTCCGCTTGCCCCCACGTGTACCCTCTCCCTGGCCACTCCAACGCCACCACCACAAGTACCAGCCACCTGATCCTGCAGCACTACAACCACACCGGCCGTCTGCAGAGCAGGACCACCTCCAGCAACCCCAATCACGTCAGTGTCACCACAGTCGTCTCCCTCCTCATCAGCTTTCTGATCATTTTGGAGAACCTCTTGGTGCTGGTTGCCGTTCTCTCCCGTATCTGCCACAGCCGGCGCTGGGTGTACGTCTGCATCGCCAACATCACCCTCAGCGACCTCCTCACAGGTGCTGCCTATGTGGTGAACATCTTAATGTCCGGCAGCCAGACATTTCGCCTCAGTCCTCAGCTCTGGCTCTTTAGAGAAGGCGTGCTGTTCGTGGCTCTGGCGGCGTCCATATTCAGTTTGCTGCTGATCGCTGTAGAACGCTACACCACCATGATGAAGCCCATGCACCAGAAGACATCCACCAAGACCTACTACAGGATCTACTGTTTGGTGGTGCTCTGCTGGCTTCTTGCGTTGGTGATCGGCTTCCTACCACTGCTGGGCTGGAACTGTGTGTGCGGCCTGGAGGCGTGCTCCACCCTGCTCCCTCTCTACTCTAAAAGCTACATCCTTTTCTCCCTCATAATCTTCTTCATCATCCTCCTGGCCATCGGAGTGCTCTATGGAGCCATTTACCGCCACGTTCACAGTACCACAGAGCTGGGCTCCCAGCGCAGCCGCAAGCGCTCCCTGGCATTACTCAAAACTGTGATCTCCATAGTCGGTGTTTTCATGCTGTGCTGGGGGCCTCTGTTTCTGCTGTTGTTGGTTGACTTTTTCTGCGTCTCTCGTCAATGTGAACCTCTGCTCATCGCTGACTGGTTCATCTCCCTTGCAGTCCTGAACTCTGGCCTGAATCCAGTCATCTATGCTCTGGGCAGCAGTGAGCTGAGGAGAGCCATAGCCGAGATGCTGTGCTGCTGCTGCCTGAGAGTTGGTCTTTGCCACCCGGACACCTTCCAGTCCAAGGAGACCTGCAGCACATCGGAGAGCAGGAGGGACAGTCTGAGGAACAGTTTCAACAAGTTGAGGAGTCTGAGCGTGGCTTCCCCACCGCCGACCCCACGCAAAGGCTCCAGGAAGTACAGGCTCAGCTCCACCACCACCTGCCTTTCAGTTTCAAGTGGTTAGACCACATCGTCTCCCCACCCAAACCAGCAGGGCTCATAACTATGACATTGATCTAACAGTTAGATGTGAACCTGGACTTGAACTTCATGATTCGTCATTAGATACTCATGGGGATGATAAGGAAGGCCCTGAATCTTATGTGTATGGAAAAAAAAACGTGTAGCGCAGTGGTTGACAAAATGGGAATTGTAGCCTCCTAGGGGTCCTTGAAGGAATTGCATGCATCGTAAAATCATTGTATATGTAGGTATCTTGAAGCGTGCTGGGCAAGGCCGCACACTCATTTATTTTACTGTTTTACATGTTTTCATGCATTACATACATTTACTCAACTCAATTAATGATAATGGCTTTTTTTGTTGTGAGATTCTCCTCTTTTTATCTGTTGAATTTAATTGTTAAACCAGCAGTTTATAGGGGGTCCTCAGCCAGAGCTTAGTCGTCAAAGGGCTGTGATGTACATTACTCATCCTTAATAATTTGGAAAACTGTTGATGAAGATGTGTTTAAAGTTATGTTTAACCAGGATGATCAAAATGTCCTTTTTCAAATGACCATTTTCTTTTTAAGTGATTGTAATGGATTATGATGACTGCATTGCGCTTTAGTAGTGTTACTATGTAATTAAGTCAATAATGTTGTAAATCCCTTTTGCACCACATGTTACATACTGTACAGAATTGACAAGTGTATATTTCAGTGTTGCAAAGTGTTTTAGACAAATGTTTTTCTTTTTTTCTTAAAATGGATCAACTTTCATAATAAAACTTTTATAATTAAAACATGTGTTTTATTATATGGACTTTCCAAAATGGCCCCTATTCAGTTGAATAAAAACACTCAAGTAAAAATATTGTAATTTCTTTCCTCAGGAAGGAGATGTGTCACCAAAAGGCATTGAGTGAGTGTTTGGGTGGGTGCTTGTTGGCAGACATTCTTATATTCCATGCTGAAGAGGAGCATTTTAAACAGCTGCACATTGTTAAATGCCTTTCGAGTTTTAAGCAATACTGAGCACAGATACAATCCATTTAAACCCCCATAAATCAATATGTGCTGATTTTCGCAATTATTTTTAACTGTTCATTTAGGGACAGATACTTCAATTGAAATATATTTTTTATTATTTTAGGTTGGAAGCATTTTCCGCTTTCACTCAAATGGAGAACGAAATTGCATAACTGTCTGCGAAAGAGGTTCATGTTCTCTCCACTGTGACAGAATGAGTTATTGAGGCAGGCCTACTTTGGAGACTCCAGTCCCAAGGACTTGCTCAGCTTGTTGATGCCCTCCTTGCTCCTCCAAAGGGTCTGGTGTCTATGAGTGTGTGCGTGTGTGACAAGTTTTGAGACAAATTTAGAGATACATCATTATACCTCACATTTCATATTTCCGTCTAAGAATCCTGAGTGAGCTTTTGGATGTGCTTTGACTACGAAAAGTTATGTGTGATTTGAAAATAATGTAAATTTGGGGAGACACCCACACCCCCATTATGACCCCAACAGGGTCTGGTCGCGTGTGGAGTAGAGACACCGCTGCCTTTTTTTTATCTGCGTTTCTGCAGACAGTAATAATTTCACTATAGCTGCGTGTGGCTATTCACTGTTTGTGAATTTTACAAAAGGGAGAAAGGGGAAAGGGGCCAATTTTGCGGCAAATGTATGAATAATATCTAATTTAGATACGTGCAAATAACATTGGCCCACCGAGACGCTTTTTGCATGGCAGCGCAGTAAGGGGTGCTTTGTGAATTAGACAGTTGCTTTATTGTGTTATTTGCGCAGGTAATCCTTTTGTGAATTCACCCCTAAGTTTGGGTGATATTGATGCAGGTAAAAATCAAGATGGTAAAAGAGCTGTCACAAAGCATGACATCTACTTCACGTCTTGATACAGAAAGATAATAAGACAATAAATATGCCAAGGAAATATTGTCCTGTAAATACTATAAATACTATGAACACATTAACTATAATTTACCAATTATACAATACCTATTATCTACCAATTTACTGAATCTACCACATTGCTGTACATATACAGTATGTTACACAGAGAATAAAGTCCTGTTGATGTTTAATCATAAGCATCCTTCGCTTGGTTAAAATTCGAGTTGAAAGCTCAAAACTAGAGTAGAAGTAAATTAGAGTTGCTTTTCAACAGCGTCGGTAGAGGAGACATTTTCGAGGGAGTTCCCATGACTTTGTTGCAGTGCAAGCTGCACAGGCTCGCCATTGACGACAGGGAGCTGGAAATGTTTCTCCTTTTACCCTTTAAACTGAACCTTCCACCCATGTAGTAGGTGAGGTATGTGTGCTATGTGCCATATTCTGTACTATGCCACACACAGACACACACACACACACACACACACACACACACACACACACACACACACATTTTACAGCTTCTTTTTTGCTATTTTTTTTTCAAAATCACTCCCTTGCCAGGCATTCAGTTTCTTTTTTCTTGTCTTTTGATGTGGTTAAGCAAACAAGTCTTTGCTGGCTGTGTGTATGTGTGTGTGTGTGTGTGTGTGTGTGTGTGTGTGTGTGTGTGTGTGTGTGTGTGTGTGTGTGTGCGCGTTCACATTTGGCTTTTTCAATGCATTTACATGAATATTGTACATGCACATGCAGGTATAGTATGTGTTTTTCTGTCTGTGTTTGTATAAGTGTGCATGTGTATGTGGCTCCCTCCTGTATGTTTTTCTTCTTCCTAACTGAATGGTGACCTTGATGGTTCAGAGGTGGAGGGGGAAGGCCTCTTCATCTCGGTGCTGGCATGGCTCCAGGTTTCGCTGCCTGATGGAAAAGCAACATCGGATTCCAGGCTTCATTTGATATGCACTCAGAGACGTCTGTTGCATCACGTGTCAGGGGCTGACCTCTCTCTCTCTCTCTCTCTCTCTCTCTCTCTCTCTCTCTCTCTCTCTCTCCTTCTCTTCCTTTCTCCTCTTTCCTATTTTCATTCCCCCCTCGCATTCGTTCCTGTGTTTTTCAAGAAGGCCCATTCTCTTCTGCTCTAATTGAGGTGCGATGGGTTAATGGTGGTTGCGTGCAGACGTAGCCATGCCCTCTCTAATTACTTCTCTGGCTTTGCCTGCAGGTGTTCGGCAGACAGCTAATGATGTACTGTCAGAGCAGAGAGAGAGCGAGAGAGAGAGAGAGAGAGAGAGAGAGAGAGAGAGAAAGAGAGAGAGAGAGAGAGAGAGAGAGATGGCGGATGAAGAGGAGGGCGAGGGCAGAGCTTGCAGAACGTCCCACCGCTGACAGGATGACGGACGGCCTTTTCTCTGCTATAAAAAGCAGAAGTATTCAGTGTAGAGATGATGCCATGCGTGAGACAATACTAACGTGTTGGCTCAACACTGTAATTCAACCATAAATTTATATTTGACCTGAGTACATGTTGCCTTGAATTTGTCGCTAGTTTTCCTTTTACTGTCTGTCTGTATGTTTTGTTTTTTTTGTTTGGGTTTTAATCAACATACAAAGTTCCCGCTGAGAACATGTTGCTCAGTTAGCCATTCTGGAAGCAGGATCCCTCTTTCCAGTCCCTTCTCAAGGATTATTCGTATTTTACCCTCAAGGGTTTTGTCAAGGACTCATAGGGCTGGATTTTCTAAATGATGCTGAAAATGTGAAACTGTCACTGTGGGAAAAAATAATGATGATATAAATAAGCTTCACTTGATCAGCTAAGCCAATCGGTCTATTGGTCAACAGGACCCACAACAGGTCACCCACCCAGTCAGTCAGTGAGTCAGTGAGTCAGTGAATCAGCCAGTCACCCAGTCAGTCAGTCAGCCAGTCATCCAGTCAGTCGCTCACAATGCCTCCCAAACCTCCCTCCAGCAGTGCCCCTATGCAACTTGCTCAATTTAATGTTACCATGAATCGTGGCCATGCTGAGTGCCGTCCAACCCCACACGTGAGCCAAGCTAAGTGAAGGCTCAAAGCGAGAATCAAAGTGCAGATGTTTTCCTCCAATCATTTTGGAAATGTCCATTGACTCTCTCTGCGTGACGCGTGTTGAGCCAGCTTAGGGGATGATGACTAATTGTCTAAAATTAACACAGCATGGCAAGACATGACAAGATGCTGTTTTGTTCACGCTTTGTAATTTGTAAATGTTGATATTATTTTATTTAAATGTCTTTCTTTCTGATGAGGTATTTTGTCAACAGAGAATGATCAGTGAGTGTCACGTAAAGCCAAAGAGTTCGTGGCTCATCTCACCTGGGACCCTCTCCAGTGTGTTTGACCTAGAATCAAATGCAAACATTTACTTAAAGGATAGGTTCACCATTTTTCAAAGCAGGCCCTGTTAAAATGATGGTTCCCATTATTTCCAATTAGCACAACCACCTGAACGCTTTACTCCTGAGAAACTTACCACACTGCTGCAGCTGCTCAATGGGCTTCGATTCAATTTAATGGGGCAAACTTTTCAGAAAAAGGCAGATTTAATGGTTGGTTGTTGAGGTTTGGGTTAGTTGTAGTTAACAGGTTAACGTGGGGGTCAAAAAAGACATGTTTGAGGAATGTCACCACTGGGCTTACTGTATAGGCTAGATTTGGAATTTTAACTACTTTTAACCAAGTTGTTTTTATTTGTTTGTTGCGGGTGTGCATGCATATTTCTGTAAGTGCATGTCCTATTTAATGTGTGCGTCCCAGTAAGAGTGTGTGTGTGTGTGTGTGTGTGTGTGTGTGTGTGTGTGTGTGTGTGTGTGTGAGACACTGAGGTAATGGAGACAGTGACGACCAGGTGGTGTGAGGTCACCGGCTATCTGGTCTTTCTCACGGACATGAAGGGTGATGTCATGAAGCTTGGGACATGAGAGAGTTCTCACTTTGTGAACGCAGCAGACACATGCTCATTGAGGGAAGGGTAATATAAATTGGCCGCTATAGAGCGTCCCATTCCCCATAGCGCAATGTAAATAGTCAACTGTACCCAATCCATCAGATGGTTCCTTTCTTTTCCTTAGGGCATCATGCCCGTGCTAACCGAGAGAACAAAGAGGAGGAAGAGTGGAATAACTGCATGTCCACAAACATGAATCAAACATGTACTTACAAGACTAATTTTTCTTTCGCCTGACTCTATGTGTCTGTACATCTATCACACCTGGCTGTGGAATCTCGCCCATGGGGGTGGAATTTGGATTTCGTCTTTCAAACTAAACTTTTTTAAACTTTGTTTAACATTTGCTGATGTATGTTCAGAGTAACAGTGAGATGTGCATGTTAAGTGCACACTGCCGCCTTTGCCCTGGACCAAGACGTTTGCTTTATGACTGGACCTTCTCCCTCCTGGGCGCTGCTCTAAATAGGGAGGATGGGTGAATTTGTGAATAAAGATCAATTAAGCAGTTTATTTAATTTAGACAGACAGACAGACAGACAGACAGACAGACAGACAGACAGACAGACAGACAGACAGACAGATAGATAGATAGATAGATAGATAGATAGATAGATAGACAGATAGATAGACAGACAGACAGACAGACAGACAGACACAGATAGATAGATAGATAGATAGATAGATAGATAGATAGATAGATAGATAGATAGATAGATAGATAGATAGATAGATAGATAGATAGGCAGACAGACAGACAGACGGACTAATAGACAGACAGAATAATAGACAGACTGATAGATAGATAGACAGACAGACAGACAGACAGACAGACAGACAGACAGACAGACAGATAGATAGATAGATAGATAGATAGATAGATAGATAGATAGATAGATAGATAGATAGATAGATAGATAGATAGATAGATAGATAGATAGATAGATAGATAGATAAATACTTTTTTTCTTCCTTGGAGGGAAATTGCTGTCAGTAACAGCTTGTGTTGAAAAATATAGAAAAGAAAATTTCAATCTATAGAAAAATGTGAAAATATACAATAAAACCGGGAAAAATATAAAATAAATATATACATTGTGACGTTTCCTCGGGTCAAACCACCAGAGGGAGCCATAGAAGAGGGCGGCACCCAGCTTGGAAAGGCTGCTACCTGGGGATTGTTGTGGAAAACAGGTATAACCACTGGTGGTGGCTGGAAACATGGAGAAACCAAGCTGGGCCAGATCAGCCAACAAGGGGCCAGCCTACAAAGGGAGGGAGGACTCACCCTCGACGAGAGGGGAAGGCGACCATAGTGTGTGGTGGGCTGCCCTCAGCAGTTGTAAAAAGGGTTTATTTTAACCTAGAGCTTTAAGAAGAAACATCGTTATTGAATGGTCTGTTGACTCTGAAGTAAATCCTTCTATTTTGTGTGTCACCAGGAGGACAACGTCAGCAGGAGACGGGAATGCTGCTGATGCCCCGGACCGGGAAGAACCTTAGTTGTTTTTGCTCCCACCCTTTCCCCGCTCACAATTTAAATAAATGAACTTCAGTTGGTTAACCCTGAAAACACTTACCTCTGAGCCTCATTTCCCTGCCGAGGTCAACACCATAGGACTAGGCGTGCCACATATGGAGAATGCGGGCATAAAGCACCCCCCCCCTACTAAGAAAATGGAGGAAGCGATCAAGATGCTGGTGAAGGGCCAGGCTGAGCTACAATCAACCATGGCGAGGCTGTCCTGGAGGGAGACAACGGACTGGGACAGGCCCAGGGCGCTCAGGGAGGTACTCACCAAAATGTTGGCTAAAGATGACGTGGAGGCCTTTCTCGAGGTCTTTGAGCGGATGGCTGAGAGGGAGCGGTGGCCTCTGGAGGAGTGGGGAGGCATCTTCGCCCCATTTCTGACGGGCGAAGCACAGCGGGCTTGCCAAGACCTACCAGCTGCAGAGGCTTACAGTTATGGGCGACCATCTTAGCCCGATATGGGTTCAGTCTTCCCGCTCGGGCGTAATGTATCCATGCTTGGCAATTGATTGCACCAAACAGGCCTGGCCCCAACTCGCAGACCTGTGCTGCAGGGCTGGGACACGGCTGGTGGAGGGGAATGGCACGTCTTTCTTGGAGAGGGTGGTCCTGGACCACTGCATCGAGGCACTACCCACTGGAGCCCCCATGCTGACAGACCCAACCCGGCGGCTCTGGTCCCTAATCACTCCGGACCGCAGGAAATGCTATCGCCTGGGCCTGCCGAGAGCAGGATGTTCCCATGCCCACAGTGACCTCTGGTGGGGATGGTGAAAACCCCTGTCTGCTTGTAACCTCTTGCTGGGCACATGAGGAAGTGGAGAAGTCTATTATTCCGGTTAAAATAGGCCATGAGGACACAGAGGCTCTCCTAGACTCCGGTGGGTGAGTCAGTTTAATTCAACCTGAATTTGCTGGCGAGCTAATCCAGGAAAGGGTCGCTGTATCCTGTGTACATGGCGATTCCAGGTGTTATCTGACCATATGGGTACAAATCCCCCCCAAGGAAAGACCGTGGTATGGGCTGGTGTAGTAGCGAAGTAGTAGTCGACCCGTGCCAATGTTAATGGAGAGCGACTGCAAGTTCTCTGCACAGTATTGGAGGCTAGGCCAGGGCGTGGGAGTACAAGGAAAAAAATCTCAAGGCCCCCGAAGGCGTGCCGTTAGCTTGGAATGCTCCACGGACACCGCAGACCCAACGGAAGCCGAGCACGCCTCAGAAGGGCAGGCCACAGCCACGGGATAGGACCCCCCCCACCTGAACCCTCCTTCCCGACAGAAGGCGAGCCTAGCAAGATTTTTGCGGAGTACCCTCAGGCCACCCCAAACAAGCCCACTCGACTGGTCAGCTTTGCGGTCTCCCAGAGGAAAGACCCCACCTTAACCTAAGCCCTCTGGGATGTACAGGTCATTGAGGGATCTCTGCAGCCAGGTGTGAGTAAAAACTCTAACCCTTATTTTAATATAACCAAGGGCTTGCTATACAGGGGCATTAAAATGGGGGAGAAATGGATTAACCGGCTACTCATACCCAAAGCATCCCTCAGGTTCTGTTCCTGGCCCACACCCACCTACTCGGTGCCAACCTTGGGGTGGAGAAGACCCTGGAGAGTGTCTGAGAAAGGGTCTACTGGCCAGGTGTAAGAGAAGCAGTCCAGGACTACTGCTGTGCCGATTGCCAGCTTAATAGCCAAATTAGAATGAGAAGAATCTTTACATGACATGCCACACTACAACACATGCATACACACGCTTTGGATGGTGGTTGGTTAAATGTGGCCTCTGCATTTGACCAATCCTGGCTGTTCCTTCCTCTGGGGGGGCATCCAGGAGCAGTGGGCAGCATTCAATGACACGGGGGGTGCCCTGGTTCCATATGTCCATCCTTTTGGTGGGGGTCCTTACTGATGTTAGATGGAGAAAACCCCATGTTAGCACAGGGAGAACATGCAAACTCCTAACATCAGGTTCTACCGATATTTGAACCATTACACTATAGAACCCTCATGGTGCTGCACTACGAGAGCAGAAACTGTCTTTGAACGCCTGGCCATGGGCATAGTGGGACCCTTGCCCCGAACCGCTTAGAGACACTGTTTCGTCCTGGTCATCATGGATAATGCCACCCGGTTTGCAGAGGCCATCCCTCTACACACTGCCAGTGCCCGGGCTGTCGCTAGAGAGGTACTCTTGCTGTTTTCCTAAGTGGGCAGAGCCAAGGAGAAAACCTCAAGGTGAAGCAACTGCGTACGTCGGTGTACCACCCCCAGACAGACGGCTTAGTTGAGAGATTTAACAGAACCCTAAAATGCACGCTGCTTAAAGTAACCAATGAAAATGTTAAGAACTGGGACTAGCTACTGCCACATGTGCTCTTTGCCATCAGGGAAGTGCCCAAGAGCTCCACAGGGTTCTCCTCCTTTGAACTGTTGTATGGTCGCAGACAGGTCCCCATAAAGGTCAGTGATCGATCACATATCTAACGTGCATCAGCAGAGGTCGTGGGTTTGGCCTATTGGGCGGGCACACATGGAAGAATTCCAAACCCCAATGGCAAGGAACATATGAGGTTATAGAGCTCAAAGACCCAGTGAACAACAGAGTGAGACAGCCCAGTAGGCGAAAGTTGCACCAAATTTACTGTGTAAATTTGTGAGAAAAGTGGGACAAACCACAAGAGCTCCCAAATGTGATGTTCGTAACCAATTTGTCCACCCCAGAAGGGATACCAGTACCCCTGGGGCAGCAGCTGAGTCCGCACTAGAAACAGGAGCTCACGGAGCTGATATCATAATTCAGGGATTTGTTTTCTGACAAACTTGGCTGGACGGCCGTCATTCAACACGACATTGTGACTGAACATGGAAAGATTGTCTGCCAACTACCCTATCAGCTCCTGGAAGCACACCGAGCCACGGTAAAGAAAGAGGTGAAAAAGACGCTGAAACTGAGAGTGATTGAGGAGTCCCACAAAGCATGGTCGAGCCCCATCATCATGGTACCGTAGCCAGATAGGACGACAAGGTTCTGACTTCCGGAAACTGAGCAAGATATCCAAGTTTGACACACACCCCATGCCCCGGGTGGACGAGCTGGTAGAGAGGTCGGTCCGGGCAAGATTCATCAGCACCCTTGACCTAACTAAGGGATACTGACAGGTGCCCTTCACAGAACAAGCAAAGGAAAAGACAGCTTTCTTGACACCAGAGGGGCTGAACCAATATCGGGTCCTACCATTCGGAGTCCATGGGGCACTGGTTATGTTTCAGCAAATGATGGACAGAATCCTGCAACCTCACAGGAACTTGGCAGGTGCGTACTTGGACAATATAGTAATTCTCAGCCGGGACTGGGACTCCCACAAAAGACATCCACAAGCGGTGCTCACTGCGCTGAGAGACGCAGGTTTGGTGGCAAACCCAAAGAAGTGCCACCTGGGACTGGAGGAAGCAGAGTACCTAGGGCACACCATCAGGAGAGGGCAGGTCAAATCCCAGAAGAAGAAACAGGAGAGCACTCACTGCTGGCCGCGACCAACTACTAAGAGGCAAGTCAAAACTTTCTTGGGGCTAATGGGGTATTGCTGGCAGTTTTTACTCAATTACTTAATTGTGCTGCTCTGGCGGCTCCTCTCCATGATCTGACCCAAAATAGGCAACCACACTAGGTAAAATGGACAGAGGACACTGATCGGGCCTTCTGCACCCTCCAGGAGACCCTCTATGCTGAACCTGTCCTAGTGGCGCCAGATTTGACCAAGTCCTTCGTCCTACAAACGGAACCTAAGAGACAGGTTTGGGGGCAGTCCTTTCACAGGTGGTAAATGGGGAAGAGCACCCAGTGACTTTTATCAGAAAAAAACTGCTGAAGCAAGAAAAATATTTATGCATTGGTGGAGAAAGAATGTCTTGGCATTAAGTGGGCAATGGCAAAGCTGAGGTACTACCTGCTTAACAAAAAGTTCACTTTAATAACAGACTCCTAAGATGGATGGCTACAAACAAAGCATGTAATGCCCGTGTCGCACGCTGGATCCTGGAATTACAGGCATTTGCTTTTAAGGTGGAACATCTTCAACAACGTCGTGACGAGTGTCTCTGGGTGGACGCCCCTGCCACGGCATGGAGCTGTGGAGGGGGATATGTGGTGTTCCCTCAGGTAAAACCACCGAGGGAACCATAGAAGAGGGTGGCACCCAGCTAGGAAAGACTGCCAGCTGGGGATCGTTGTGAAAAACGGGTATATCCACCGGCAGTGGCTCTTCTTCTCGTGTATCATCCTCAGATGTCCAACTCAGTGTCTTGCAGCCACGCCCTCATCTCTGGTCCCACTTGGAAGAGGCCGACTTCTGACGGTGGTTTGTACAGAAGACAGGTCGGGGTTATGTGTTTTGCAGTCTGCTCTGGCTCGCCACATTCACATGCTGCGCTGTCTGCCAAGCCCCATTTCTTCAAAGATGACTTGAAGCGGCCAACTCCGGTTCGAAGGCGGTTCGGCAGGGTCCATTGCCGGCGTGGTAGATGTTCTCCTTCAACACCATCTCCCGGGTCCTGGATGCATATGTTCATAGGTGATGGCCCAGCCGACTCCCACTCCTGCTTCCAGGATGCCACCAGCCATGCACAAGTTGATTAGTCCTCCGGGATGGAATGGCGCATCTGTTGTGCCGCCTTGTTGTACTGGTGGCGGGACTTGAGTCTGCGTGGAGGCGCTGATTTAACGGTTGTGTCATGCAGGATATGCCAGCTGTGTGTCTGGGCTTTCCTGGCAAGGTTGATGGTAGCAGTCTCTCGTCAAAGTCCTGCCGGGGCAATTCCTGAAAGGACTGGCAGGTAGGACACAGGGGTGGGCTTCAGGCAGCCGTTATTGTTGTTGATCACGGTGTCAACCTTTTTGACACGTTGACTCCTACACCAGGCTGGGGCACAGTATTCAGCTGCAAAGAAGACCAGGGCTTGTGTACAAATCCGGAGTGTCTTGTTTGAGGCCCCCCAGCTTGTACCAGCAAGACGTCTGATAAGTGAGGCCCTTGATGTCACCTTGGCCCTCACATCTTCTAGGTGTTGCTTGAAGGTAAGTGTCCTATCCAGGCGTATGCCGAGATATTTTGGGGCTTGCTGAAACTCTAGTCTCTTGTTATCCCCAAACACATCCAGTTCCTTCTTTGCTTCGCTGTTGTTAAGGTGGTATGCTGCCGACACAGTTTTCCCAGTACTGAGCTGCAGGCGCCACCTGTGGAGGTACGTAGCCAAGATGCCCATGTCCTGGTTGAGGCCCTCTTCCATCGCCTTCCATGTTGGTTGACGCAGCATGATGGCCAAGTCATCTGCGTATCTGGAAGGTCATGGATGTAGATGTTGAAAAGCATCGGGGTGAGGACAGAACCCTGAGGAACCCCGTTTCTCAGTCTTCTAAGCCTACTTCTCTGTGTATTGTTGGTCTGTAGGATGAAGCTGCGGTTCAAAAGCATCTGCATGATTAAGTTGAACCTATGCCTATCTGGGATTGTCCTCAGTAGCTTCAGTTGGAATCTGTGGTGCCAGACGGTGTCATATGCGGTTGTCAGGTCCAGTAGTACCAGCCAGCTTTTTCATCAGCCTGAAAGCTGTCTTCGACGTCTTGCGTGACAGTGTTACCTGGTCCACCGTTGACCTGCCATGGCAGAAAACGGCCTGTTCCCTGGGAAGTTGAGGGTCCACCACTGGCTCAATGTGATTGTGGATCACCCTCTCAACAATCTTAAATGGGACACAGAGCAGCGAGATGGGTCTGTAGGACTTGGGGTCTTCCAAGGGTTTGTTTGGCTTCAGCAGGGCTATGACTGAAGCATGACCCAGGTCTTGGGGAGCTTGGATCTCCAGAAGCAGGACGAGAGGAAGGCGCAGAGCCAAGCAGATGGTGTCGCACTCTGGTGGATCACAAATTCTGGGTGGATGTTATCACGGCCTGGGGCCTTGCCTTGCTTTAGTTTGCTGATGGCTGCACTGAGTTTTGCTATGGTAAAGTCTCCTGATAGGTTGGCATTGGCACTAGCCGCCCTGGAGAGGGTAGAAATGTCAGGAGGGTGAAATTCTTGTCTGCTCCAGGGAATCAGCTATTCTTGAGAAGCAGGGACGCGATGGCATCTGCTGTCACCGGGCATTTGAGGGGGTGATGCTTTTCTGCAGCTGTTTTTTTGTCAGCTGGTCGATGGTCAGTCATGCCTTGCAGCTGGAGTGGGTGAAGTCGATTGACTCAACAACTTCAGTCCATCTGGCCTTACGGGTCGCATCCAGCTTTTGGAGTAGTGCCACTGCAGTCGCAACCACATCTTCCCTTGAGCTAGCCTGCTGGTGGTCCCGCAAGAGCTGGCTGCATTCTTCATCCCAGCCAGGGATATAGCTCTTTCGTAGCCTCGTGGGATGGATTTCTTTGCTGCCCCTAGGAGGACTTTGCAGTAGGCAACATACGCAGAGTCCACATTGGTAGAATCTGGGTCCGGGAGACAGGCTGATCTTCTTTCTGTCTCAGCTGTGTATGACTGCCAGTTGGCCTTCCTGAAGTTACATCTCCTGATGGACGGTCAGTGGTGTGATCGGGGGAACCTGTCACCTGTGTCTTTCCGGTGTGGGGTCAGCGCTGCAGCACAAGGCGAAGGCCAGGTCCGGGTTGGTAAGAGTAGAAGCTTGGGTGCTGTTTTGCATCATACAGGAGCAGAGCATTGGCGCCAGAGGCCCATTCACACAATGTCTCTCCATCTGCAGATGCATGGCTGTATCCCCAGTCGGTATGCTGGCAGTTGAAGTCCCCTGCGTAGATGACGGGTGCCTGGACCAGCGGGAGGGCTGACATGGTCAGCGTTGATGGTGGGGGCTTATTGAACGCATGGTCGAGCCCCAACAGTGGCTGGAAACTTACAGAGACAAAGCTGGACCAGATCAGCAATCAAGGGGCCAGCCTACAAGGGGAGAGAGGACTCACCCTTCACAAAAGGAGAAGGCAACCAGTATCAGTGTGTGGTGGGCCGCCCTCAGCTGTTGTAAAAGGGTTGACTTTAACCTAGAGCTTTAAGAGGAAACAATGTTGGTGAATGGTCTGACTCTGAAGTAAAACCTTCTATTTTGTGTCACCAGCAGGACAACGCCAGCAGGAGATAAGAATGCTGGTGATTCCCCGGAGCCAGGAAGAACCTTAGTTGTTTTTGCTTAGCCACCCTTTCCCCGCTCACAATTTAAATAAATGGACTTCAGTTGATTAACCCTGAAAATGTTTACCTCTGAGCCTCATTCCCACGCCGAGGTCAACACCATAGGACTAGGCGTGCCTCAACATATGTATACATAGTTCTTCTCCTACATCAACAGCCCCTAACCACACACACACACACACACACACACACACACACACACACACACACACACACACACACACACAGTGATATTAAGGACAGAGGACAGACAGAAGAACGAACACTTCGATAGAAGAAATGGGCGGACAGAGGAGGACAGACACCCATATTGGCATGTGTATATCTATTCCCACCATTGTTCTTTAGTCTTTATCAATAAAGTTTAGAGGACAGTAGAGAACATACAGTACAGTAGGGAACATCCTGGTTTTCAAGAAATACTCTCTGTGGGCCCAGTTGCTTATTTTTTGTGTCTAGATATTGAGGAAATCAATACCAACTCACAGACAGATTACTCATTTCAACCACCTGTTTTGTCTTGTTTCTTTTTTTTAAGTGTGGAGAAAAAAAAATAAACAACAATAAACCGACATGTTACACTGGCTACACACCGTCTGTTTCCTCTTAATTTTGCGCAGTGTCCATGGACTGACTTTTCTCTCCTTGACCTTGGGAAAGTACGCAGACAGTTCTCTCTGTCTTTGTCGTTCTGTCTTTAAACTTGTCTCCGCATTGTTCCTCTGCTCCAGCTCAGCACCGCAGCCACTTTACTAATTGTGTTGTGAATTCTGTTCCAAGACAGATGTTGTGGCACTGCTTCCCCAAAAGTTTCCAAACTGAAAAGGCAGGTTGACGCAGGGGCTCTTGCACAATTTTTTCTTTTTTTCTTCTTTTCTTCTTTTATTTTTCTTAATTCATTCTAAAGAATTTCTTAGATGCTGTGGTATTTTACATTGCAAGAGATCAATGTCAAAATAGGAAAGGAAAACTATTTTGCTTGAATTAAGCTTAACTATACGCCAATGATCCAGCTTTTTTCCCCACAGTGTACAGTATATACAGTATGTAAATAAATTGCATAGTAATGGAGAAAGTCAGTGATATGTGCAGCTACTTTGCAAAGACTGACTGAAACTCACCATTCTCTTTAAAGAGTCTTTTAAAAGTACATATTTCAGCCATACTAGACATATTTTCAGCATGTCACACAACAGTATGTTACGGGTTTTGCATTTCCAAGACCCGCCTCTCTGCTCCCTCTATCATTTGTGAAGCTGTTGACCCACAATTCGGAGGATCTGCGGCAGCAGAGTCGGCCCCAGCGCAGACCTCGGTTTTTCCCCCAACCTGTCATTTCACAGGGTGCAAGAGCCTGGACGAACGGAGGAGTGGACGTTGGAGCTTTGTAGCACAGCTGTTCCCGCTCAGCCCTAAACCCAATTACCCGTCCCGGTACACGTCGGCACTGAGGCCCGGGCCGGAACCACGTGGACCCTGATTGAATGGCAGAGAGGACAGCAGAAGCAGATCAGAGCCAATAAAGCAGCCACATCATGAAATCTGGTCAGCCTTTGAGGCGCGGAGATAAAAGAGACTTTGACATCACTATGGAGACCAAAATGAGGAAAGTGGTCAGAGCTGGAGGCTTTGGTCTGGGTAACCCACTTATGGCTGCGTAATTGTGTGTGTGTGTGTCTGTGTGTGTGTATGTGTGTGTGTGTGTGTGTGTGTGTGTGTGTGTGTGTGTGTGTGTGTGTGTCTGTGTGTGTGTGTGTGTGTGTGAGAGTGAGAGAGGGGAAGAGAGATTTGATGATGACTTGAGGATATACAGTATATTGTTATATTTAAGTGTTCCAGCAAACTGGATGTAGCTGTAGTGGCTGTTTGGATGTCTGACCCCGCCTATCAATCCTTCACTACCAAGCAACACTTCATTAGTTATAATCCCATGGCATCATAGCAACAGCCTCTCAGATGTTACAATGTCTTACAATATTGTCTTTGTTGTTCCACCTAAACCCCTATTCCCCTCATGCCCTTAGTGACCTGGTTACTCCTTTCGGGATCAGTAAAGTTCACCGCGTAGTAAATGTGAAAAAAATAATTCTAGAATTCTTTCTCAGTGAAAATATTCGCGGCTTTATTGCAATTGTTTTCAGAGTTGTACATACCATAAATGTGCAAAAAAAACAAAGAACCCCCCCCTCCGCACACACACACACACTCCCCGCTTGAAACAATTTTATTTAATTAGAAATCCCGATGACATTTAGCGTAAAGCACTTCATGGGTCAATGTGCGCAATATTCAGTTAGAAAACCACAAACATAAATCATCTGCTGACTTTTGAGCGGTATCACCTGGCTGGAACAATGCCCATAGGCCAACATTTCATTGCTGATACAATGATAAACTGGCACTCCTGCCTGAATTAGGTAACATTCTCAAGGTTAACAAATCGAAAAAAAAAAAAAAAAGAGCATCCATCTAACTCAAATAGAAATATAATCCACAATCAATGAGCACGCTGGATAAGAGCAGAATTATCCTGTTCACTAATGAGCTTCCATTCTCCTGAGGGAATGCAGTTTCAAAGATGAAGCACTTTCCTGCTTTAGTTGTGATTTATCTCCAAAGTAGAGAGAGTGAGGGAGAGAGAGAGGGAGAGGGGAGGTAGAGGGAGAGAGAAGGAGGTAGAGGGCGAGAGAGAGAGAGAGAGAGGGAGAGAGTTGGGGGTGACTGTTGGGGTGACATCAATTACAGAGGCATAGCAGACATTTCACAGGGATTATCTCACAATGAACTTCAGGATCACTCTCTCAGGCCTTTGACAGCTCAGAGAGAAAGACTAAGAAGCAAAGAGGGAGAGAGTGAGAGAGTGAGAGAGAGAGTGAGTGAGAGAGAGAGAGAGAGAGAGGGACGTGCTCGCAACCTTTTCAAGGGGAAAATGTGATGCCGAAATAAACATGAAGGCTGAACAGAACAACAACAATGGCTGCATCAGTATGCAACGATATTCTCACAACAGCTCAAGGCTCCATGGCCCACCTACTGTATCAAGCACAAAGAAAATTGTAAAATCTGCTTATGAAACATTCATGCTTTGCCTCAGAAAACGGGTCATCACATAACTTGAGCTGCACAGACTTGGATCCACGATGGGGTTCCAGTCACCTGACAGCTCAGAAAGCTTGAGTTTGGTTCCGTTGAGGCTGATGGCTGCTCGTCGACACGCCGCTCGGTGATTGATGGCGAGGCGATGCAGTGTGTTGCAGTGGGCTCCACTCCTGTTCCTGCTGAACTGAGCCAGTTTTCAGGTAAAACACTGATACCAGTTCAGTAGGCACGGGAGGGCCAAGCCCGTGGAGCACTTCCTTTGGAGCAGGAGAAGAAGAGCAGCCTCCGAGACGACTCTGCGGGGCATTTGCATACATACAACATTTATTTTTCTTCAGTCAGCTCCCATTCTTCAAAGTCATACTCGTCATTTTCTCCAAATAGTTGAAAAAACAAAAACAAAGTCTTCTTTGGGAGGTTAAATTACTAATCTTTACACAACAAGCATATTAAAATAGACATTTTGACAGGAATTACTAAGTAGTTGTCTTGTCATCCAGAAAGAATGGAAATCTTCCAGCCAATCAGAAACGAGTATTAACCTAGGTGTGGATATAAATACACATAACTTGAACGTAACTGTATTAAATATATAAAATGAATAACAAAAGAACAAGACAGCACAGGTCAGTGTTTATGTGAGTGATCTGAGGAAGTAAAGGCACATTTCTACATACAGTAGGTATAAAGTGCTGTATATATGTGCCTTTTTACAATATTTTGGGTGTATATATATGGACATGTACATGGAATAGTGCCCTTCTTGTACAATAGCTTATTGTACAACTTATTTACGTATATATACTTTATATAACTGGCCATATACCCCAGATTTTGGTCAAATTATCAAACGCTGTTTCCATGCCCCTTCATAAAACAGTGAATGTAAAAAAATAAAAAGATAAGTTGCATAAAAAATCGTTTGGTCGGAGAGAGCTGGCACACTGGCACTGAGCTGAGTGAAATCGACAAGAACTGGGCACGTCTGGACGCCTCTGACATTTAGGAGCACATGACTTGGCTCGGTCACGCTCGCACCAGGCCGGGGCGCGCTGTATCTATTCAATCATTTTCTTTTAAATCCTTTTTTCATCATGCATAACGGTGCCTTGCCAGTCGTGTCCGGAGGTTTTGACAGCCCCTGAAAGTGAAACCTCAATTTGTTTCATCTGGCTGACATTAAGGAACGCGCTCAAATTACTTTGAGAAGTCCTGTTACTCACTGTTTGCTCCACATTGTGTGATTAAAACCTGTAAAGTCTGGAACATGGGGCCCAGCGTCTGCAGCACTGAGCTTAATTCTCAGTCATTACTGTTTCACTCCCACGCTGTCCCGAGTCCCTTCCAGTCCTCCTCTCCTTCTCCTCCCTCCCTCCCTCACAACCTAATCTCTCATCAATCCTCCCCTCCGCCCTCCCCGTCTTTCCACCCTCCTCCTCCTCCCCTTTCCCATTTTCTTCATATCCAAGATCATCAAGTTCTTTCCATTCACCGGAACAAATCCCCATCGTCGAATCAACTATTTCACCTCAGGCACTGAACTTAGCCACTGTGAACAACACATTGCAGGGATCAATGCTCACCAATTAGCTAAGCTCTGTGCCTGTAGCGCTGGACGGAACCAGGGACTGGCAGAGACCTTTTGCGTGGCTTTCACGCGGTGGTCACACCGGTGGTTTTCAGAAACCCGCAAGTTTTCCTAGATAGATTATTTTTGCCCCCAACAGAACAGTACAAGCTGTATTTCAAAGCCTGCTAACAATGAGGGATCCTCCCTCACATTCCAAACCACAAGAAGAGTCTCTGTGGTAGAAAACGCTCCAGGCCATGGAGCGATCCGAGCAGTGAAACGCAATATCCCACCAACTAGGTGATACATTGTTGAAAGTGGACAGTCATCAAATTAATTTATTCACTTTCCCGGCTGATTCAAAAAGGAGGGAGAGCAGTTTGGACGGCTGAAATTTCAGACAGCTGCACTTTTTATATGCAACTTTGGAGGCATTTAAAACACTTCCAGGGGGGAGGAGGTTCGCTGTTGTAAACTATTTCCATAGGGTGATCTCTTGAAACCGGGAATTGAAAGAATTTAAAACAACATCCCAACTGAACACGTCGCAATTTGTCCAGTCAATATCTCCAACATTTATTATGACGGGTCCAGAGCAACTACCTGTGTCTGGCAACAACCAGGGGAAAAAAAACAAGAAAAAACAAAACCCAGAACGGCAAAGAATAATGCATTAAAAAAACCTAAACAGCGTGAAGCAGGACGCAGCGACGGCTCTGGGTCCCCTGCAGAGCTGTGGGGGAGTGGAAATCCCTGGCAATGTGATTTTTGTTTCTCAGTGTGCATCAAATCACGGTGCCAGGAACCCTGCCCCCCACAGCGAAGTGGGAAGCGGCTCAGTCCTTAACTGCCCTCTGCACCCATCTCCACCCGCCTCCACCCACCTACACCTGTTTCCACCCGCTCCACCAGCATCCAGGAATACAGATGTCTCCGTCTGCAGCAGTGGAACACCTGTGAGCCGAGAGTGGAAGAAAGACAGTAGGACAGGCAGACAGACAGACAGATAAGAATGATGATAGAGAGAAGGGGGGAGGGGCGGTAAAGCAATATTCCTGGCATCTTTATTTATGCAGATAAAAAGATAAAATTATCTCTGGCCATACAAAGAAAAGTGCATTTATTCAAGTAATAACCGTGTTTACATCCAATATCTGTACGGATCATCTTTCTTTCTTTCTTTCTTTCTTTCTTTCTTTCCGTCTTTCTTTCAACACTTTAAAAAGACGAAGGCACTTCCTTGTTGCCAGGGTTTTGCATCAGCAGGGTGCAGCAGATGCAGAGGCAGGGCGGAGGCTGCAGATCCTGCTGGCTGGCCGGCAATGTTTGTTTAAAGGGACACAAACACAACACCAGTTGTGTTTGGAATTACCGTGTAGTCATCTGCCTGACAAGGAGAAATAGATACTGAACATGTGGCTGGTACAGTGGGATATCTGCTTCCATCGTCCATACGTACTGAAATCAGTGCCGTGCAGGAAAAATAAATGCGGTTCTGTTTGTTTTCCCCGAGTCCAACGAGATCAGAGCTTTCATTCCACAGACACAGGTCAAGGTGGAATATTTGATTTCTATTGCTCCACATTGAGCATTATTGATGGCGGAAAAAAAATACAACCAAAAAACAAAAACAACCTTTGAAGCTGCCGTCTGGATCAGAACGGTAAACACCTGGAAAACACAAAACCCAAATCTTTCTTCAACTTACTTTTCAATACATCAGGACGCCAGGGGGGCATTATTGCCCTTCGGTGTTGTTGCTTTTGTTGTTTTGCGAGGAAGGATTCCAGGCCCACCCCGGTGGGAAGGGGATAATGACACGATTGTTGAGCAGTGTGGAGGAGGTTAGGCATGAGCCGCACTCATCTGTCTTTGATCATTTCTGCCCGCACTTTAAATACCTCCCCACCCCTATACTGATTATCAAAACCATTGGAAGATCCTAAGCATAAAGCAAACAGCCTCTCACGGTGAAGACAGAGGCAGTTAAACCAGTCTGGTTTTCAGTCTGCGAGCCTCCTTTACGGCACCTTGCTAATTCCACATAATTATCGTGTGGACTATGTTTCAAAGTCGCAGGCTCACACTTATAGGTCCATAAAGGGATTTACAATGTCCGCTTACATCTATATGTCTTTTTATGATTGTTTTTCAAACAGGAACTGCATCTCTCACTAATAGTGGGCCTGGGATTTACAGTACGTTGTGTTTATGAGTTGTCTCAGAGCCACAGCACATGGTGCGCAGCATAAGAAAGTGATGCACAATCCCTTCCAGACACAGAAAAGTGTTTGCCCTGTCAAACAGTGTTAACACTTTGCCAGCTCCTCCCTTCCCTGGAATCATGAATAAATATGTTTGCTTAGGTTTGAGATGTGGAACTTAAAGTTGCGCTCCACTGAGCAACAGTAAAAGAGTGGAATGGGGGATTTTGTGTGCATGTGTGTGTGTGTGTGTGTGTGTGTGTGTGTGTGTGTGTGCGTGTGTGTGTGTGTGTGTGTGTGTGTGTGTGTGTGTGTGTGTTCCAGCACACTCCTCTAAGTGTGAGAAATGAGAAAGAGAGTTTGGGTGCGACATTGGGTCAAAGGGAGTGTTTGAAAGGAAGGTGTGTAGGCGTACGGAGGAAATGTCACTCACTCACGATTGAAAGCAATCAAAACTAAATGGCTCGGAAATTTGGCATATTCTTGGCATATGAAGATGAGGTTATAATAATAGCGTTGCGTAGTCTACTCCAAATAATCGACAATCCAACGTGTGCAGCGAGACAGTATAGCCACAATGTTCATCAACCATGTATAACATAGAAACTTAAATGTAAGAGCCTCTATAGTATAAAGATCTCAGATTTTACAGTGTTGAATGGACAACGTGGGAATCAAACTCCTAACTCCTGCGATACCTATTGAGCAACCTGGCACTTCCATCACTGATGATGCTCAAACAAATACTTTGTGGCTGGACACTAATGCTTAAGTGATCAACTAACAAAGTACAAAGTGATTTCCATGTATCCATGGCAACAAAACAAAACTCTCAGTTGTTTGCAGCTTATGAAGGCACAAGGTCACAGCACTAGCACATGTGACGCCAAGACGCTATCGTAACTCACAAGCTAATGGAAGTTATAATTGAACTTGAAGCTCAGAAGGTGTGAACAAGTCGCCACATTTAGAAAGGATGAGGTTTGCAGTCCTGGCTGAGCAGAGTGACCTCATTCAGAGCCTGGAGAAACTGCTTGTCGGGCACAAGGCACAAGCTGAGAAAAGTGGGAAAGTCAGCGCGGAAAACACGCTGGGGCTGCAGCGGCAGGTGCTGTCCCCCAAAAAAGTAGAAGAGGAGAGGGCTTTCATATCAGTGATCTAACAACATCTTTGCCAATGCGTGACACTGTTTGCCCTGCACCGGTTGTGCACTCCCACCGCTTTAATTCAAAGGCGACAACAACGCATAGTATGTATTCCCTAATAATCTGTCATGGGATTTTACACACCGGAGGTGGGCGCTGGTGTTTACCGAGAATGATGTTGCAGCATTTTGTTTGTAACGGCGGATTTTCACGTGCGGACACACCCGCGCTGCTCTGATGTCATTCTACAGCTAACACATCGGCGCCACAGGGATTTGTCACTCTGCTCTGGCAAACTGCAAAGTGGTCAGGGAGGGAGGGAGAGATAGAGAGAGGGAGGGGGTGGGGGGGGGGGGGGCAATATCCAATCTAATGGTACAGCGAGCCTACAGTTTCCTGCTTATAAAAGCCTTGGTTTATGGATGCTTTATTATAGCGCCTCCCCTGTCTGTTTGCTGTGCAAAGCAGATACCGTACACAGTGCTTCTGAAATCTAAATCATATTTCAATTTATTAGCATATTTTTCCCCTGGGAGGGTGAGTCATAGCAGTGGGTCATTTGAAGCGGGGCAGATCAGAGATCCAGTCGAATTTAGTCTTCCCACATTCTCTAAATCTTCCGAGTTGTGCTATTGATCATTGGCGTCCCCGAGTTACGAGACAACGTGGTTTTCAGCGGCGCACGGACAGTGATGGAGGAGCTGAGATCAGAGAGATACCACCGAGACTCATGTCTCAGGCAAATGACAGGTCACACCTCCTTACACGCAGGTAACCCAGCCCTGCGGGCATTAAAAAGTCATTAGTGGCCTTGGTGAGATCTGGGCTTCATTATTCAGCCCATTAGGTCACTCAATCCAGATAAACCATCCATACCAGCTGAGCCATGAAGGCAATCGGCTTCAAGCAGGACATTTTTCGCATGTCCCATTAACGATAATCCACTTTGTGTGGTGTTAATGAAATTTGTCGGGATGTAATTTCATGCAAAATCAATCGTCACTGACCCTTTCTGAAAAATGAAGCAGGATTAAATGTTTGAATATAATCCCATTTTGTTTGTTGTGATTTGTCTTCCCAAGTTCATTAATGTATAGTCAAAGGACTGATCTTCTGTTGGTTTCATCCCGGTAATGACTCAGTTCTTTTTAAACAATGGAGAAATAAAAAAAAATAGAAAACCATCCAGCCCCCTGCACTGACTGGAACATGATCGATCATAATGCATAAGCGGAAATGGCAAAGCTCTATAAAAGCCGGCGTATCTCTGAATCTGATATCGCTGCCGGCCCCAGCTATTAGCTAATAGCTGCTACAGCCCTGATAACATTGTGAGTGAGGCAGGAGAGGTGGACAAAAAAATTTGACAGAGTTGGAGAAATGACTGAGAGGGCGAATGAGTGAGTAATGAGATAAAGAGGAAGGGACAGACGAGGGGAGGCTGAGATGAAGAGAAAATAAAATATGGTAGGAAAGAGGACAGGAGAAACAAGCGAAGATTTGCATACAGGAATGATGATAAAATTTGTGTTGAAATCATGGCTAGAGAGATCGAATCTGTTGTTCAAAAAGAGGAGCAGCCCCTCATAAAGACCAGCAAAATTCAGTCGATGGACGTATAGAAATAATTACTTAATGGAATACAACAAATTATCGCATCGACGTTGCAGACACCTTGGGCGGTGCAGGAGAGCTGGAGGAATCCCAGACACTACACCAGACCGCAGGGTTCATCCGAGGACACTTTAGGCATGTGTTAATGCCGCTTTGAAAATCTGATACAGGTCTTGTTTATTTGTGTCACACCCTGCACACAGCATCCCGGCGGCTTTAGACAACAAAAGGCGGCTGGGTTCAAAAGCTGCATCCCGAAAAGTTATTTTCTTCTCATAAAAAGACAAAACGAAAAAAAATATATATATAGAAAAAAACCATGATGCAAAAAGTTGCAAAAGCGATTTGGTTTTTGCGGTTCCATGGCGTCAGCTCCCAGCTCCTTCCCAGCTCGGCAGATCAGATAAAGGAGGAGAGGTAAAAGGAGTGCGAGGGAGCAGAATGTGGGAGGGTTCAACAGCAGACTATTGAGATGCATCCATCACCATAGCGTGTGAGAGGGCCAGGAGGAGTTGGCGTGTTCCGATCGTGACCTCTGTAACCGGCAGCCTCCCTCCCACTCCAAGCATGCGATCTCTCCACAAAACCCAGGCCTGTTTTTCCACCACACATGGCTCCAATTGGAGGGTGGTGGTGCTGCTGCTGCTGCTGCCGCTGCTGTTTCTGCAGCTCCACAAAACAACACAGCGTGACAAACCTGATTATGTAATGAATGACTGGCAAACATATCGCGCTGACACAGTGCCTGTGTTGGGCACTCTCTACCTGTCTCTAAAATTAATTTGAGGTAAAAGATGGCGGAGCCCGTGTACGTGACACCGTTTTTTTTGGTTTGCTTTGTTATCCCGAGGTTCGTATTTTCTCGACCAGTCTCGTAAACGGCTTTGATATTTGCGCCTCTCTGTCTGCGTGACTGCTTTTGTGAAGAGTAAATATGTACGTGCCTGTGAGCGTGCATGTGACTAAAGAGGCATGTGTTTAAGCTCTCACTCCGGCACCAACAAGGGAAGCTGTTTACTACTCGGCTAGTCGTAAAAAAGTAAATATGCGTCAGTCGGGGCCTATCAAAGGGCCCTTCATTTGGTCCGTGGCCGGCTTGGATGTGTGTCGTAATTGCCCGGGAGCAGACAGCTATTCTCCGTGGCGGCGGCGTGGTCGACCCGCGGGAGCTTAGGGAAACCATGCTGTCCTGTACACTTAACCAGTCTTCCGTTGATCTGGGGGGTGGGAGCACACAAGGAAGACCATGTGGGGGCAGATAGGGGACACACACACACACACACACACACACACACACACACACACACACATAATACATTCGCAGACACAGACATTTTTCTGCGCGTAAACACGTCTGGATCACTGCAGGTATGATTATGGGCGCAGACAGACGATGAGCACAATCGATGACGGAGGCAGAAGCAGCTGAACGCAAATAACAAACATCTGTTAACAATTCCTGTGGCGGTGCCCGTGTCAACATCTGTCAGAGACAATGCGTTTTTGCAGTGTTTAAACTCTCAAACTTAGTTTACTCATTTGGATAACGTACCTTTGGCTGTAATGTTACAAATGGAAATAAACGAATAAACTGTTACTATTAACTACTACTAGTTAACTACTTTTGTGACTAAAGATTAAATTAAATTGAATCAAATTTGTCTTCAAAGCGGCGACTTGCCCTTGTGTAACTTTGGTCTTATCCATGGGAATGGTTGAAAACTACTGATTTAGCAGACCCAGATAAAGCCTTGGAACATGATCAAATATTTGAACTATGTGTCTATAAATGTTCTGCGTGCTTGACTTCAGGGTTAGTTTATCAAATGAAACTCCTTTTCCAAACAGCGGTGAGATTATTCCGTACTAAGACCCCCCACAATCACAAGCTTGCTGAGGAAAAAAGGCATTGGTTCGGAAAAGCAGGTGTTTGTGCGTGTTTGTGTGTGTGTGTGTGAGTATGTGAGAGAGCGTGAAATATAAGCTGCTATTTTTTTGGACACTGATTACAATTTAAGGTAGTTTCAAAATTTGCTTTCTTTACACTTTGGGTTGAATTAACTTTACTCAATATGCTATGCATATTGCAATGCTAATGAATAGACCAATGTGCAGGGAATGAAACATTTTGTTTTATATTTTTTCGCATTGTTATAAACAAGGTGAAACCATATAACAAGCGTGTTTTAAAGAGCCACCTCAAAAGAGCAAGGCTAAACTGTGATATTTAGACAGCATCAGACACAAATCAATGCGCTTGGAGATGAGTCAGCCAGCAAGGAAAAGGTGAAACCAGACAATGGGAAACATGAAAAATGAAATGGCATTAGATCTTCACAGAGAGAGAGAGAGAGAGTTAAGAGAGTTTTAGGGTAGGAAAGCAAAGGACAGAGAGAGGGTTTGGGCCACTCACCACGTCCTGATCCAGATCGCTCCTCGTAACACGTGAGTCACCTCAGAGTTCAGTCGAGGATAAGGATGAGTGGAGGAGTTGACCCTGGGAGGACCCAAAATCACTGACCGTCTGGATGATGGGCTGGCTGAATAAATAGCCAACTAACTTGCTGCTTGACTGGCTGACTATCCACACACTGACTGATTAAATGGCCATGTGACTCGTCTGATTGGTTGACTGACTGCTTGGCATGGCCCCTTCCAGACTGAGTCACCTGTGTCGTGTCTGATCCAGAAGCTGTTGGGAGAGCAGTCCGCGAGGCTCTGAAGTGCCAGGGAGTCCCGTCCCGTCCCACCCCGCCAGGTCTCATCCAAGCCCAGGTCCAGGTGGGTGGTGGTGGGGGTGGGGGTGGGGGTGGGGGTGGGGGGGCTTACCAGTCCTGGACGCCAGAGAGGAGGGAAGGTGAGCGATCTGCTCTCCTGTTCCCACAGCCTGTGGAGGAGAGGAGAGCGGAGGCTGCTCTGTTCCCATAGAGGTCAGATGTGGAGTTAACACACCCAGCCAGCTGGCTGGTAACTGCTGCCTGCCTGCTACTGGAGTCCTCTCTCCCTCCCTCCCTCGCTTTCCCTCTCTCTTTCTCTCTCCCTCTCTTTTCTCCCTGTAAACCTGATAAATCACTCGGGAGACACAGTACAGGGCCGTCCAACTCAGCCACTATCAGCAAGAAGTAACAGGAGAGGAGAAAGAGAGAGAGAGAGAGAGAGAGAGAGAGTGAGAGAGAGAGTGAGAGGGAAAGAGGCAGACTTCGACTGGTCGTCCCAGGAGATCCACTGTCCATATGAGAGTCAGGAGGCAGTTCTGCCAGTTCTCCTTCTTCTCTGTCTCTCCCTCCTCCCCTCCCTCCCTCCCTCCCTCATTGCCTTTGTCCCTCCCTCCCTCCCTTGCTCCTTTCTTCCCTCCCTCCTTCCCTTGCCTCTCCTCTTTCTTCCCCCTCTTGTTTTTCACCGGCTCCGTTGAGACACTGTTATTGTGGCAATTGCATTAGCCTTTTGCAGGAGAGGAATGGCTCTTAGTGCCTAATGCATTGCTCTCTCTCTCTCTCTCGCTCCCTCTCCCCATCTCTCTCTCTACCTATCTCTCTCTCTCTTTCTCTCTTTCTGCCTCTCTCTCTCTCTCTCTCACTCACTCTTCATCTTTGTCTTACGCTTTCTGTCTGTCTGCCTGTCTGTCTGTCTGTCTGCCTGTCTGTCTGTCTGTCTGTCTGTCTGTCTGTCTGTCTCTCTCTCTCTCTCTCTCTCTCTCTCATTATGTCTGGCATGTTAACTCTTGCTCTCGCTTTTGTGAATGCATGAGTCTGACATATACGTACACATACACACCTACTCCCCTTCCTACATTTTTTTCATTCTCCCTGAGTTGCCTCTTAAAGGGACACTGTCTTTCTTCTCTCCTTTACATGGAAGTGCTGAGGTGTTTTGAAGGAGCCCAGGTGTGGGATCGTATTACCCGGGACCGTCAGAAAGGGCATTGGCTGTGTTCCTCTGTCTTCCTGGGCCATTGTCCACACAAATGTTTACATGCAAGCGCTGAACTAATGGACTGGTGATTGACTGCAGGAGAAATGTGGTGTACTGGAAATGGCGCTTGCCACAGAATAGGAGCCTATAGAGCGTGTTGTGACCATAATATCTAAATAAGAATCATACTATAACACACCCAATCTCAGCTATTCAGATATATTTTAAACTCTTTCAATGTATCATAACCCAAACACAGGTGCACAGGTTCATCATTTAAGATTCAAGATTCTTTATTTTTCACATGCTGTCAGACAAGTATGGTGCACTGAAATGTTGAAAGGGTGAAGGCTGTATAAAACAAAGTAGGAAGAAAAAATACAAATAATATATTCAATGATACAAAATAGTTATACACACACAAAATAAGCAATATAATGTAAAATAATGGCATCCTTGCATTTTCTTCAAATAACACACCAGTTCTTACAGAAAATTGTGAAATTAAAACATATTTTGGTATCCACATGCGTATCGCTTTGGTTTACAGAGGAACAAATTCAAAAAGAAAGAAAAACAAAAAAATACTGAATGCTGGCTAGTTCCACACCGAAATCCGAAATTATTGGACTGGACAATATTATTGGCACCTTTTAGAAGTTGCAAGAAATAATTGGATTTCAAGCAGGTGATTCACCTTGACTTGTCAAAGGTGCCTGCAGTCTAATAAACACTCATTCAACCAGTATAAATGGAGCAAAGTATTCTTTCTTCTGTTTTGGGTCACTGCGTGCATCACACTGAGCATGAAGAAAATAAATGAAAAGCAGAGAATTCTCTGAGGAGGTCAGACAGAGGATTGTAGCAAAGCATGGGTAATCTCAAGACCTTGATGTTCCTGCCTCCATCGTGCACAACGTTATCAGGAATTTTAAGGCCCATGGTACTGTAGCCAACCTCCTCGGGAGAGGACGCAAGAGAAAAATTCTAATTGTTCGAAGGGAAGGGTGACAATTTGACAATTGCAAAACAGATTTAAGCTGACCTTTAGACTCAAGATACAGTACAACCGTTTCCACTCACGCCCTTCGTCGCCAACTAAATGAAAGGGGGTTCTATGGGAGGAGACCCAGAAGGACCGCACAGCTGAGACAGGTACACAAGAAAGACCGGGTGGAGCCAAAATCCTTCTTGGAGAATGTCCTGTGGACAGAGCTTTTTGGTAAATTGCATACACAATGTTTCTGTACTATTAACAGTGAAATAAAGAATTGTGGAGAACAAGGCTGCCAATATTTTCAGCCACAACTGTATGTACTGTATTTAATATGTACAGTATATGTGTACAACAGAGTATGTGTGTCTATTCCCGTTGCAAATGTGATTTAAAATATAATAATTTTAAAATAGATGTTTTTTTCAGAGTTTTATATTATCCGTTTTCTATTAACCAAAAATATCTGAAGACAAAAGAATATTTTTAACGAAAGCAAATCCTCTGTGTAAGTGGAGGAGTGTTTCATTAGCACAGCACCCAGACAAACGAGGCAAAGTGACCCTTTGTTTAGAGACCGTGCTGGGACTGTAACTGAAAGGTCACAGAGTTGAACCATCGCCAACCTGAGCATCGACCACCACTGTGTCCTGCTTCACGGTCCCACCCCGCCGCCCACCCACTCACTGTAACCCACACCGAATCCCAGTGTCAGCAAAGTGGCCCAAAAAATGCTGATTGGAAAATGAAATGCTGCTTATGTGCAGCAGGGGAGTGTGTGGACCAGAGTTGGAGTGTGCCCTTTTCGAAACGATATCAACCAAGCAAGGGCATCATAATGATTAAGGACTTTATACCTTAAAGGGAGAACAGTGGCGCCTGTCTGTGACTGCGCTTGTTCCGAGCTGTAAATCTGCAATGATTATAAGGCAACCGCGAGGCGCCGGACCCTATTTCAAGATGCGTTACATATCCGGACATAGCTTTCATTAATTTAGCTCCACAGCTCTTCTTTGAAGTTTAGATAATGCAGGTTTTCCATGAGGAGAACTGCAGTGCATGCAATGTTCTTGGAAATGTGTTTTTTCTTCTTATTTCTCACAGCTGCTCTTATCAGACTGATTCATCATATCCCGGCACAAAATTAGAGAATAGTGTCTCTTTGCCTGGCCCGGCTCCTCCACTGATGTTTATATTAGCATTTTTGGTTAATAGAAAAATGTGATGTTTTTGCCCTGCAAGGTACAGATGGGAGTCTATTAAAACCCTAGATCGATGGACCGACCGACCGACCGACAGACATACATACAGACGGACAGACAGACAGACAAATAGATAGATAGATAGATAGATAGATAGATAGATAGATAGATAGATAGATAGACAGGCAGGCAGGCAGGCAGACAGATAGATAAAGAGACAGAGAGACAGACAGGGAGATAGATAGATAGATAGATAGATAGATAGATAGATAGATAGATAGATAGATAGATAGATAGATAGATAGATAGATAGATAGATAGATAGATAGATAGATAGATAGATAGATAGATAGATAGATAGATAGATAGATAGATAGATAGATAGATAGATAGATAGTGAAATGTTGTGCTTTCTTCAGTTGTTATGGACAGTGATAAAGTGAGACTTGGATTTTTCCAGGCCGGGCCCAGAGCAGCGCCAGTGGGGATGCCATGGAGCTCTGCTGGGAAGGGCAGCCTACGTATGCGGGAACCACCGAACGAGAGCAGAGGAGGGAAAACTTGAGTGTTTACACCAAGCAGTGGCACGCACACAAACAAAACAAACACACAGAAACAGAATTCAAAGTACTTGCACGTTGACGCACACACGTATCTAGATGAACACTCCCCAAATGCACGGAGCCACACACAAGAACAGGCTTTCATTTTGCATACACAACCACAATCCAAATACCGCTCCCAAGCAGGCACACTCACACACACACACACACACACACACACACACACACACACACACACACACACACACACACACACACACACACACACACAGAGGAAGGAGCTCCAGAGGTTCCTTGGCATGTGGCAGATGCCCAGTTCTCCTGCCCACATCCTGTTTCCAAACCAGACAAGAGCTTGTCTCTTCACACAGGGCGGCCACAGTTAGAAAAAATAAACTGATGAAAAAGATGCATATTTTTATGTTTATTTTTAATTTAAGCTGCTGCATAAAATCAAATTGAATCATATTTTCGATTTTTGTATGAAGACTGTATATTCCTCTTTCAGTGTGTGTAAAATCAAAATAAACCCTGCATGGAGACAGAACTTGCTAAAGAACACTTCAGAAGGGAGCCTGCTAATATGCCATTTGACCGAGTATCAATTTAAAAACATGAAATGTATTAAAACCCATTCCCCAAAATTCACTGCAAACTGAAGCTATATTTCAGAAACAGTCCCTACAGTGTGTACTGCAGTTTAGCCTGACTGTTAGAATCCCTTAATAATCGTCTTCTCTGAAGTCAGAAAAAGAAAGGCAAATATGAGCCAAGACACACATACTCACACACACACACACACACACACACACTGAGCCTGCAGGCCCACTCTTTCCAGTGAAAATAGACACATGTGTTTGCTAAAGCTGAGGGAGTTTTACCTTAAAACCGTTAAAGAGAGGGATGATACATTTTGCCTGGTAAACCCATAATCTAAGTTTTCACTCTCTTCCCTCATTCCTTCTTGAACATAAGGTCATCGAAGAAATGCTAAAAAGGCCTGTGCATTCGTTTAAATATATGATTTCACTGCAGTGAATTATTTGCCAAATAACATCAAGAACTCATCAAGAACCTAGGATTTGTCCAATTTTACATAAAAATGAATTTAAGTGATTTCACATCAACAACAATATACAAACATGAAACAAAACCACCACAAATTGGAACATTATCATAAAGACAGACCAAGAAGAACAGAAATAAATGTAACGTCTACCACAAAAAAGGAGGCCTGCTGACTTTGTTGCCACATGCTGTAGATCTGATTTAGATAAACTTATCCGACATGATTGAAGAAAATGAGCTTCATCCTCCAAACGGACAAACACAAAGGAGAGAGGGAGAACAGGACAGATTATGGGGAAACGACAAGGGTTGGATGGGGAGGAGTATATGCAGCGGTATGGATGACGAAAGGATGTGGGAAGAAGGAGTAGAAGACGTGGGGAAGAAAGGAGGAAGAGTGGGGGGGCGGTTAAAGACAGAGGGGAGAAGTGGATGAGGAAGGGGAGAAAGAGGAAGAAGAGGAGGAGAGGAAGAGACACACATGTGCTGGATCCCCGGCTCGGGGGTGAGAGGCTCAGGGGGAAAATCCCCAGAGACTCCCTGAGCCACGGTTGGAAGTTCCACATCTGGACGCCACAAGACAGCATCGCACGCAGCAACCAGGAGGCAGTGGGTAGTAGAGACAGGTGGCAGGTAGATAGATAAATAGATGGATAGATAGATAGATGGATAGATGGGGAATAATCATAAAGCAATAAAAATAAAAATAAATAAAATAATTGAATTGTTAGCAACACACTTGTTTACACCTATGCTCCACTTCTGTCACTGGATCACTTTATTCAACAGTGTATTAAAAATGCTCCCCATTATAATCACATCCATTATTCCATTGTTTTGAACTTGAAAAAAAAAATCTTATTCCATATTTAGTCTGGATATTTTGTACAGCGCATAATACTCAATATTTTATATATTATTTGTAAATAACTGCTCTTCTTCTTATATTATTTTATTACCTATTACTTCCACTTATCACCCATTCATCTTACATTGTTGAGAGAGCACGAGCAGCTTTGCTGTAATGTTATACACGTGACAACAGAGTTGAAACTCGAAATACACAAAAAGACACGACAAAGGCCGAGAGACAAACTATACCTGATCCACTGAAAGAGAGAATAAATTCAATACAGCTACACAATTTTTTCCACCTTCGATATTCGTGCCTACACATGCTATGAACCGTCGGGAGAACCAGACAGCAGTAATTATGGATAATCATTGTGACAAAGAAAAGACAAAGAAGATATTCTTGTGAGGATACTGGGCTGGATGTCAACTTGATAAAGTCATCATTTCTTTATGCTATTTTTATGCTATTTCATGGTATTTTTCTACATCAATAACACCACTTTATTCTCATGGACATTGATACCGTCATTACATTTTATGTTTTCTATTGCCACAAAACATAAAAGCACTGTCTAATGCAGTTAACCATCCTTGAAGTGAAGGGGGATGCCCTTTTCATGCTCTTGCAAAAGATTTCTCCTTTTTTTACCCCATAGGAATGCACAGGCAAGGAGTTTTCCTTGCCTGTGCCAGGGTTTAAGGCTGGGGCAGTGTAATCAAATTGTCATGCAACTCTGGGCCTTTTAAAAACCCCACACAACATACAAATGAACTTGAATTGAAAATTATTTTGATAGTTTATTCATATTTGATCACCTCTTTAAGTTCAGTTTCCGTTCAGTTTTGTGCAGGTTTAGTGTAGGTAGCACTATACAGTACATTTAAACCCCAGTGCCACATGTCAGTAGTGTTTTAAAACAGTGTGACATAATCATGACACAAACAAAATATTGATAGATCCATGTCAATCTCCCTATCTATCTCTATCACTGTAGTGGCGGAAGCCATCACGGCTTCAGTTCAGAATGTGACAAGTGTCCTCGAGCTAGCATCGCCAGCCTCCTCGACCGAGTTGAAGCTCCTCGAGGGGCCCTTAACGCAGAGCATCCCGAAAACTGGGCCCCGGCCCGGCCTCACGTCATTCCTCTGCATGCTGATGGGGATGGATGACCTTGGAGAATGATGATGAAGTGGCCCCTGTCCGGTCCCCATCACAGGCTAATCCTGGATTCTGCTACGAGTAGAGATGGATGCCACTGCCTCACCACATTGGACTTTTAAAATTTTTACATTGACTAGTGACTAGTTCAACCTGTATGATTAATACAACGCCGCATTCCACCATCTTAAATGTATCATGTCATATTTATTTTGTAATTTTGTAATATATTCCGAGAGGCAATGCAAAATTATTTTGGGGGACATGTCACACCTCCTGTAGTTTCTTCAACAGTGATATATGTGAGCCATAAATCATTTTTGTGTTTTCGTTCAATCGTTGCAACACTTTGGTAACCTTTGGCATAGACCTATGAGAGCAGCATAATACTATGATACAGTTTGTACAGTATAAGAATAATCATTCATTACGGCTCTCATCTGTTTCACACAATAAAGACACCAAGGTTAGAATGTTTAAATGCTTTTTTTACTTTACTCACAAACTGCAGTGTAATTTATTCATTTCCTGTTCACAGTGTGTGGACGGATCCCGGCTAAGGCCTGTGTGTCATCTGTAAAATGTGTGAGAGAAAGAACAGATTCCATGGAGCATCAAAGCCAGGAGACTTTGAGCTCTGCAGACCAAAGAGTGTCTCCAATATCTTGGATGCAGACAGTGTGTGTGTGTGTGTGTGTGTGTGTGTGTGTAGAGGGGGTGGTCCTCACCGAGGTGGTCCACTGGCTTTATTGGAGGGTGCTCAGCAGCACAGATGTTTTGTGTTTGCGTGGGGAGATCCAGTTAACACCCGCACTTGACATAGTGAAGTGCTGAATCGATAAGCAATAGGTCAGAAGTAAGAAGCTCCAAGTAAAAAACCGAGAAAGAGAGAGGGAGGTAGAGAGAGAGAGAGAGCGAGAGAGAGAGAGAGAGAGAGAGAGAGAGAGAGAGAGAGAGAGAGAGAGAGAGAGAGAGAGAGAGAGAGGGAGGGAGAGAGAGAGAGAGAGAGAGACAAAGGGAGGTCGAAAAAATTGGGAAATAAAGAATAGTCTCTTTCCTCACACACGGTGCAAGCCAAAAAAGAAGCAGAAGGAAACCATTCCTCCCTCTCCATGCCCTGGTCCAGATTACTTCCTGACGCTTCACTAGAATTTCAATCATGCGCCCCCCTTCCTTGCATTGCCGTCCTGCATCTGGCCATCGCCAGACACTATTTATATTCATAACAAAAAATGAATCATGAGGAAAATACTCAGGGAGAGAAATATAATACAGAATTACTCAGGTTTTGTGGCCCATACAGCCAGATTATGTCAATATCAGCTCATGACAACTATGGAAATTGCTGCGGTGGGTGCCTGGGAGACCAGAGACTTCCATCATAAACCTCCATTGGCGGGCAACACCATGTCCAACACCAAAAGCCCCCCACAGTCCTCCTAGATCCCCTGGGCCTCATCCTTTCAGCAGCCGGACCAATTAAAATCCAGATGTGGCTAAAGCCCAGGGATCAGGCCTCCCTGATTGGACCAGATTGGCATCACGCATTTGATTTGGTGTCTTGATTTGAGTTTAATGGAAAGGATTTGGGAGTTTCTAACAGTAAGATGCCATGATGTCATTCTGTGCTTAGGTTTCAAGCTTGTGATAGCACAAAAAAAATATTGTAGACAAATGGTGCAAGCACACAATGTAGTAGCCGTGTCTAATTACTTCCTCACTACATCCTTCACAACTTTCAGATCAATATCTTTGGAAGACTGTCAGACTTCATGCATAGTAAATCAACACCACACCCATCACCACAACACCATTAGAGTAGGACAGGAATTAGAGCACTAAATATGTAAACACAAACTCGACTGGACAATTGTTCATTCAGCTGTGAGCTGTGGCTTGATTCTTGGTAAAAAAAAATAATAATTAGGCAGAAAGAAACCTGAAGAAAGCCTGGCCTTAAGCCTGACTGGCTATCAGTCAATAATCAGCCCAATCAGGACGGCAAACAAGCAAAACAAACAGCAGTAGGGTGAGTGATGGTCGAACAGAGCTCCTGCACGACTGACGTGACCCCAACACAAGCTGGCCTCATGAGTAATTGGTGTTTAAGTTGAATCACAGTCAGCACACTTCCTACTCCCGTGGGCCCCGCTAAATGGCTCCATTCTCTCTTTCATCCCCCGCCCCTCTGTCTGTCTGTCTGTCTGTCTGTCTGTCTCTCTCTCTCTCTCTTTCTCTCTCTCTCTCTCTCTCTATCTCCTCCAAGGGCCTCAAGCCCTCAGTGTGGACGGGGCGGCACCGTGGGAGTTTAATTGCCTCGTATTTCCATGAGGCCAAGTTCATTACATTAACAGCTCCGGCCCACGCCGCATACTTCCAACCTGCTGCAATTTGTTTTGTATTTATTAGGCTGTCATAGACGCGGCTTCCTGCTCTGCCCGGGGAAAGGGAGGGAGCCTGGCGGGTAGGGAGAAGGTCAGGGCGGGCTCTTAGGCACAGGCACCCATTGTGATCCGCTGGCCAGGCGACTAAAAACATGACAGAGAGGCACAGGAGAGGAATGCAAGGCCTTTTCGGTCAGGGAGAAACCAGGGTCACACTGATGGGGATGTGGGCTGCCGGGAGGAGCGTCAGGAGGAAAGTCAGAGTTAGTGTTGACCCAGACCGTAAACTTTAGGAGGACTACAGCTAAGTTTAGGAATACATTTGTTCTGACTGTTGCCCCGCACAACCAAATAGGCTCAGTGTCTAACAGGCACTCACAGGAGACCAAAATAAGTCTGAATAACATTCTGTGTAGTCCATCTTAGGTCATCAAGTATTATATATTTTTCTTGAGTGGTGGCACATGTTCACTTTACCCCAATTTTGTAAAATTTCTCTGTTTACTTTTCCTAATTTTTGTAAAATATTATTATTTTTGTGAATATTTCTTAAATGTGTTTATTTACTTTTTAACTTTATTGGACTCTCACTGGTTGTAACATATGAGTCCCTCACGAGGGGGTATTTGAGACAGGTACCAAAGAAAGGTCAGAACAGAACTTTTCCTCCAGTAGAGGTGAGGGAAGTGTTTCGCAACATCCTTTCCCATCATGATGAGTAGTAAATTTTAACGCAACATGCTCCACCTCTTCTGCCTCGTGTCCCCATTCATAGATTTCTTTATGTCCCTCTAACTCCTCATACAGTAAAGAGCTTGCTTAATATTGTATTGAACACAGATGATGACACGTCATTTCACAAGTGGATGTCCTACATGTAAGATGTTCTAAAGGGTTGTTAAAACTTAAAAAAGAATGACAGAAACAACAAAACTACTGTTTGTTCCATGGGGAAAAACCAAATTCTGCACATCTGAGAGCTAGTGAAAGCAATGACTAAAAATCTGTGTTGGTGGTGAAAGCAACAGACCAAAAGTCTGTATTGCAAAAGTGTGAGGCCAGCGCAGAGCCCTGGGTGTGGTTGTCCAGAGAGGTCTGGCATCTTCGCTCAGATGTACAGTAATAATGTCATAATGAGCAAAAGTAATCCGAAAAGTAATCTGAAATGGCAAGCAATGCCAAGGCAAAATAGATCAAATTGATGTGTCAGTGCAGCTCCCAGCGAACATGGTTAAAAAAAATAGGAGAGACTTAAGAGTCATGGATGAATAATCAAGAGTGCACACAGCTTAAAAACAAACAAACAAGAGAAACAGTAGGACATCAGTATCTAGAGGGAGAGGTAAAGAGTAAGAGAGAGCGGCGAAATAGCTTTAAGATTCAAGATTCAAGATTCAAGATTCAAGAGGTTTATTCGTCACATACATATACATACTTTCATACATATATGCAGTCAAATGTCAATGCAACGCACCCGGTGATTACACACAATATGTCCGAGACAGAACACAGTAGCTACCTTAGAAAATGTCTTTCTACTAGACCAACTAACTGATTCCTAAAACGTAATACAGTAAGTCGAATACTATAGAATAAAATTAAAATATATAGAATTGAAAAAAATAAAAAAATTAAATAGAATAGATGAAGGGAATAGGCTTACATATATGGGATAGACTTATGTATATGGGATAGGCAATTATGTAAATACAGATATGTGCATTAAAGTGGCATGTGAAATAGAGATCCAGATAGAACGGAGAGTGAGAGAGAGGAGAGATAGGTCCTGTCGACTCGCCTTATAAGTGAGCAGCTCTGAAAGTGGATATGAAGGCGGATGAGCCATGCCAACCTTCTCTGACCGCATTAAGGAAACCTAATGGAACGGCTGGCTCCAACAGGCCTCGTCATCCATTATCTGACTGTTGCCCCGCACAACCAAATAGGCTCAGTGTCTAACTGGCTGCAGCTCCGATGTCATACACTTCTCCTTTTCTCATTTCCAGTTGCCCTAATGAAAATAATTGGTAAATAAAGGGCCTACTGGTACAGTTCACGCAGCAATATCGCTCTGTCCTTACCTGGACCTTGGGTGCAAATCGTGGGGGAGGAAAACAACACAACTGTTTTATGTATTGAGATGAAACCAAAGTCTCGGTGCACCATCCTGACTGTGTGAAATCATTTGGCTGTTCCGTCTCATCACTGACCCCTTCCCTTGCAATGAAAAGCCCACCCGTCAAGGCCTAGTGAGTATTCACCACTTAAAAGTTTCCTCAGCTTGTGTTCGGTAATGATCAAGGGATTACAGCGGCCTGCGTTAAAATGGTGTGTTAAGTGAGTTCGCTTGGGTTGGACAGAAAACCATTGTAAAAACTGGTCGCAGTGTCTGTGGGAATAAATCAGCACGGTGCTCAGGTCGAACCCAAATCCACATAGAAAGAAATCCTCGTTACAATATATCCTTGGTGTCTGGTGATTCCAAGCATTTCTTTGAGTGGCTTAAGTACTCCGGTTGGTGGTTGAGCAACCTGCCAGCGTGGTGTGAAAATGACAGCATCCTCTGAGAATGAAAGGGTGCAAGAAGGCAGAACCTTCCAGAGACGTACTAGACAGAAATTGCTTACTGCGTGCTAGCTAATCTCTTGCTAATCCATGGTACTTACCACACATACTGCATCTTTGTATGGTCACACAGAGAAAGTGTTTTTCTGCTGCTTGGGTCTGGGGTCAAAGGCTGGACTGATTCAGGACATTCCCAGGACCAGTGGAAAGAAACAGAGACACCAGGAACAGCTCGCACATTGTCTGTGTGTGTGTGTCTATTTGCAAATCTTAGCATTCATCTGGTTTTGCAGCGACTAGTTTTTGGAGTAACATAATGACTACTCACATTCAGTAAATAATAAGTGTATGTGTTAAGATAAGCCTTATCTCTATGTGAAAATGGTGACCACATCCATTATAGACAATTTTTAATGATACAGATTTGTTATCTAGGACTATATGTGAATATCCCTTAATTGCATAGATGAGACATGCTGCCTAGACTATGCGGGATGGTCAAGTGAGTGATGGCGTCTTCTGGGTTCTCAAGTGGGCGCCCTCTTTCACAGATGTTTTGCTGATTGTTCCACGACACCTCCAGAGGATTCAGCGGTGAATCCCGGCATTCTGAGCTCAGCCCCTAGATGCCAATCTACTCACTTGAGGGCCCAGGTGGATTCCTTTCTCACCCTTTTCAACAGTTCTGGAGAGGTCTTAGGACAGGTTCAGAGCAGCCGCCTAATCCTGAACCAGTTTTTCGCGTTTCGACAGCAAAAGAACTGGCTCTTGGCCAGGAAAACTGGTTCCAGAGTGGCACCACTTCGCTGTTGGACTAGAACCAAGAACACCCTACGTCAGGGGCTGGGGGTGGGGACAAGCAAGCCCGACCAAAACATTATGACCGCCATTTTTGTACAGCTTCAGCAGTACAGAATGAATGGACGTACAATCTGGTCTGTGGAGCTCTCAAGTGGACATATTGTTAAATATATCATATTTTACTGAGTCAGAGCACACATTTTCTTTGAATTATTAGAACGCACAAACTGCAGGCTCTGGGACTCGCGGCTCCAGGGTTGCCGGCTCCGTCTTCTCCCCGGTTTTCACAACCCTCCCACAATTTCAAATAACAATAATGTTATACTTGTTTTCAGGGCTTACATAGACGTTTATAATGTCCTGTTTGTGTCATTACCTAATCCCAGGGATGGAAATTACAGAGTGGGGGCAGAGGGGGGGCGGGGGAAACTGAGTTGTCCCCCCTTAATATAGCATTGTAAACATAACTATATAATTTAAGAAAATTGCGGCTCTGCGCCCCAATTGCTCCCTCTCTGGAAATGCCGACATAAAACATCATATTAAGATGCCAAACATAAACGATAATAATTATAATAGTACTAATCATAATAATTAAATAATACTAATACTTATAATAAATATAGTCACAGGCAGCAATACACAGGGTCCAGTTAGTAGTGTTAGGTACGTATTACAGTTTTCCGAAGTTCCATAAAACACATTGTTTTATATCAACACCAATTCCAAATTTCTCAATTCTTCAATCTCAAATGTTAGACTAGTTGAACACATTTGAATCCAAAGTGTTTTGTTAGTTTTTTTTGCAAAATAGAGCGGAGTGGTAATTTTGGAGGACTCATGACACATCTCATAACAAATAATTGTTTTATTGAAATGTTGGCCAAAACATTTGGGCAAAACAACAAAACAAAATATCATAGTATTTATAAAGATCACACGACAAGTTATATCTTTGTAGTACAAAAACGGTAGTATAATAGTTTACAACTTAAACAAAGTTGTCAAATAAACCAATATTTATAAAGATTACCTGATTTGTAATTGTTTCAGTACAAAAACAAAGCCATCTTCAGGAAGGTAAATAAATTGTAATATTAGTCACCATCCTCCAAATGTTATTAGAACTTCCTGTGGTACAACACGCCTTCTGTGACTGAAAGTATACTGAGTTTTGTGAAACACAGCATGGACTTACAGTATATAACTTTGGATGATGATGTGGGAAAGCGCCCCACTCCTGAAACTAATCAAATTGTGCCAATGTTCTTCTACTTTCGGTACATTAACAACATATGTCCCAAATTTTTACTCCAAATGTACATCGATATTGATCAAACTCTGACAACAAGACGTCTGAAACATCTCGGTTCTAATGAGAGCTTATTCATTTCTGTGCGTACTGCGGTTGCCGTGTTTCAGATACTTTTAGCCCCAAAAACGGCAAGAAGATTAACAATGATAAATCAGAGCAAAAACAATAGTGTTACAGCCCTGTGGGCTAGACTCCTAATAATAATAAAATGAATATTGTTGCGTGCACACGCGCATACATGTGCACATGCATGTGCACATGCATGAACGTGAGTCATTACGCACGTGCAGTGACGTAATGACTTAGTTCTTGGGCAAACAGGTTTTTAGAAGGTTCGCAAGTTGAACCAACTGCGAATCAGCACTAGCACCAGCCCAGAACCAGAGCTAGGTTTGTGTTGGCCCACACCATTCCGGACAAATGCTGTTTCCAGCCAGCAGGATGAGGAGGAGGAAGGGCATTGACGCTTAACCGCCATCTGTCCAGCACTGCTGCAAGACACTTTAACACCTGGTTGTGCCGCCAGGTGTATCGGCCTTGAGTGAGGCTGGTCTTGTGCCCATCAGGATGTGTTTTAGTGTTGCTGGAGTTGGGCAGAGGGAACAGGCGGGATCTTCTCCCTACCACTGGGTGAGATCTTTCTCTTCTCCACTCCCTCCCATCTCATCCATTGTCCTTGCCTTGCCTGAGTAACGGCCTTTGCGCACCTTGTGCCTCCAGCTGACATATCTCCTGTACCATGAGCCTCCATCTCTAAGACTGAGTAGCCTTGTTCCACGCTAGTGTGCTGGCCCACTACTTGCTGGAGCACCGCCTTTGCCTGCTCGGTTACTTCTGATGGGTTTCCTCCCAGTACCAGGATAGGTGCATCATCTGCAGTCTTACTTTGGCGCTCTTGTATTCCTCTGGAGACTGGAAATGGGCAGCTCTAGGACTCCTTTGCCGTATAGCCCTATGCTGCCAAGGCACCAGGAAAGACCAGGCCATTTCCTTGCATATAAATGGATCAGTCTCTTCAGCTTTTCTACCTTTGAGAGTGGAGCTTGATATAGTGTTAGTGCATATATGAGGGGTGGAAGGAGCCCAAATTGCATACACCAGAGCTTCAACTTGCCAGGGAATGTGGTTCTGTTGGGATGAGTTATACCACTGACATAAACTCTTCAGAGGCTTCACGGAGACTGTTGGAGTAATTTAATCACCAATGTAAAAGCGTTGGTCTGACAGTTTCCCCTTGACGATGGAGGTACTTCTTTACTTGCTCGCTTGATCTTTATCCAAGCCAGCTAGATGTTGTCTTGAAGCTCTCTCAACAGCCATACAGTACAAGCCTTGGTCGAGGTGAGTTTGTGAGGTCATTCATGTATGCTCTTACAGGCGGTAGCCTCAGGCTAGGTCTTATGTGCTGTCCTTCAACCACCCATCGAGATGCTCTACTGATCACCTCCATGGCCATGATGAAGGCCAGCAGAGAGATGGTGCAGCCAGCCGTGATTCCCACTTCCAGATGTTGCCAAGCTGTGGTGTAGTCTACTGTTGTCAAGCATAGGTGCACATACTGGTGTCACCGTGGCGCAGTACATTGCACTGCTGCCTCAAGAAGGTCCTGGGTTCGATTCCCGTCTGGGGTGCTGTTGGCACCGTGTTGGCTCCGGCGGGTTATCTCCCAAATAGGAGCCTTTCTCTGTGGAGTTTGCATGTTCTCCCCGTGCTCACATGGGGTTTCCTCCACCTCACATCAGTAAGGACCCCCACCAAAAACAGGCACACATCACCATTGTCTGACCAGTGACGGACATTTGGAAGCAGGTCCCCGGGCGTGTCAACGAATGCTGCCCACTGCTCCTGGCTGCCCCCCCCGGAGGAAGGACAAGCCAGGATGGGTGAAATGCAGAGGCCACATTTCACCGGCCACCACCCAAAAAGCGTGTGTGTGTGTGTGTGTGTATATATGCATGTGTTGTCGTGTGATGAATAAAGATTCTTCTTCTTATTCTTCTTCTTCTTCTTCTTACTGGAAGTAGGCCTTGACGGAGCTTGTGAGGGCTGCTGGGACCCTGAAGAAGTCGAAAGCAGTCCTGAGTAGGTTGTGAGGGACTGAGCCAAAGGCGGTGGCGAGGTCCAGGAACACCACGTGAAGGTCTGTTCCCTCCTTCTTGGCGACTTGGATCTGATGGCAGAATTACAGGATGTTCCATTTTTTTGAGGAATTGAGTTCATGTGACAGGATTGCAAAAACGGCAGTCATCGTTATGCAAACAGGGGACATTATTCTCATCTTAACAACAATATCTTCTTCTATAACCGACATTTGCTATCTGCACATAGTTGCGATTGATTGGCCATTAGCATTTATAGATTGAATCGTTATTACTGAATATATTTGTGTATTTGCACCAAATTGGTTTTGTGCCTTGTTTGAGTCTTTTCCCCTCATAGGCCTGGGAATGTAAACTTATACAACAGGAAATAATGACGCAGAAGTCCATTAAGTGGGATGGCAGGACATCATATCAGCATTAATCTGCCACTTAGCAAAGCAGCCCTCCAGGGAGAAGAGAGGGAGAGAGACAGAGAGGACAGAGATGGGCAGGGAGAGCAAAGGAAATAGCCAGGCAGAAACTGACAGCGACCAGCATCCAGCAAAGTCTACTTTATAATTTTTGAAGCCTGTAAAAAATACTGCTCTGTTCTTCAGTCAGGTTATATATGCTTTCACCCATTAGTAATAAACTTTCGGAATCCTCTAAATAAAAGATGCACACACTATATCTGTGGATAACACCAAACGCATATGATTCCCTGTTGAACACTGTACACACATACACACATTCATATACATGCATATATATTGTTTATATATACATTCATTGACTTATTATTATAATTATTCATTATTAATTATTATTATAATTATGTTTTTCTTCCTTTGTATTCACAGGCCCTTTGCCCTTTATCATTTCGTTGTACCATACGAGTATGATTTCACTCGACAAATAAAGAACCTTGAATTTCTTGACTCTTGGCTCTAAAAGGATGTTTATTGAGTTATTTGCTTATTAGTTATATATTTGATTATTTGGTTGGTTATTATACTGTGCATTTGAAGCAGATTAGGTTATTCTCACCATCTATGGTCGCCAGCGACACCTACCGTCGAACATATGACTCACAATAGTTGTCCTTGTCGTTCCCGGAAGGACCATCGATGAATTCTAAAGTCAACCATCCACTTTTTCAATTGCCATGTTACTCAATAGTACTGGACACCATTTGTAAAAACGCTCGATCTCGTTGCCCTGCAAATAAAAATGTCCTTCCGAACGATGAATTCCACTCGCTCACGTTTCCCACGCTGTCGATCGCCCCGGCCCGGCACATTTTACCACGGGAGGTGGCCGCAGCGTTGGCCTGCTCAAAAACTCCTCCATCCATTGAGGTAGCAGCTGCTTAGCAGGCTATCCAACTAGCTCCGTCGCTAGCGGACTGCATTCCGACGTTTATTCACTGCCCGGCGCCCGAGAAGAAACACCTCCATGATGTTCGAGGAGGCCAGCGAGATGTTCGACAACATGTTCAAGTCCTCGTTTCCCCTGACCTTCATCGTGTTCATCCCCGCGGTGCTGATACTGGTGTCGCCGCTCCCCGCCGAAGCGGCTCACGAGTTCACCGTGTACCGCATGCAGCAGTACGACCTGCAGGGACAGCCCTACGGTAGAGGACGCGTCCGCTTTAGGGGGGGAAACGAGTGAGAACGCGGCGCGATGAGTCGATCGGATCCGCGATCGCTCGTCGGCGTCCGACTTGACAGTACGAGTGACAGTTGGCGGTCGAGACCGCGTCGTGTCGCGCTAACTGCCACCCACCGCCGATGACAGCGGCATTTAAACGCTGCTGCTACAGTTAGCTTGGATGGCTAACTGTGGGTTAGCCCCTCCGTAACGAGCGAGTTCATTGAATTTCAGTGTATGTCCGGGAAAGGAAAACCACGTTGCGGCAGTACGGTTATTTCAGCTTAGTTATGTCCATGGGTTAAGTTGCCTTGGACGATAATGTCGGATAGCACCGAGCCGCTGCTTCTCTGGCTGCCTTGCGCGGGGTCAACGGGTCACACTCGTCCTTTGCCTTCTTGTACCTATGCATTATATTGTTATAAGCGTTTTGCTTTCCACCCCGGTACACACAGTCCGTTACGTACAGATACTGATAGTTGCAGGATGTAATTTTATATTTTGCACTCACGGTCGTAAATAATGCTGTTTTGGAACATGAGCTGAATTGATGAATGCTTTTGTTCTCTCTAGGTACCAGAAATGCCATCCTGAACACGGAGGCCCGTACGGTGGAGGCAGAGGTACTAAGTCGTCGCTGTGTTATCATGCGGCTCACAGACTTCTCCTATGACAAGTACCAGAAAGCTCTCCTCCAGTCGGCGGGGGCCGTGGTCATCATTCTGCCCAAGAACATGTCTGCTATGCCTCAAGACATAGTACAGGTAATACGAGAGTTAATCATTAATTTAAAAGCCATAGAATATTGCATCTATTGATACCTTTGGTTTGGATTAAGAAGGCGGAAGTGAAAAATGTTTTGCCTCGTCTCTCTTTGCTTTTTCTTCCGTCGCCCGTTCTGACGTTCTACTTGTTCCGTTGTCGGATGTTGTTCCATTGTAGCAGTTCATGGAGCTGGAGCCGGAGATGTTAGCCACAGAGACCGTCGTCCCCGTCTACTTTGCCATGGAAGACGATGAGCTGCTGTCCATCTATACCCAGACCCTAACCTCCTCTTCCTCGCAGGGGTCCTCCTCTGCAGCCGAAGGTCAGCCTGAGTGATTTGGAGCGATTTACTATGCCATTGATTTTAGTTTTTATGTCTGACTTTTTCTCACATTGTACTTTATGGTCTTTTGAAAGTATGATATCAAAACTCTAGTTTTCAAATAAACATTCTCACATATTCAGAGTCTACATTTTTAAATAAATACTATAAAACATCGTACCTACACTTGAATGTTGACTGATTAGTGGCTTTTATGGTGGTTTCAACAGCCTTTTGATCCATCTATCAAATAATATTTTGTATCCTCTTGGATGTATAAAGGTGAAAGAAGATAAGAGGGCACAGAAAACATCTCAAGTGTCCAATTCATTGATATGAATGATGCACCAGAAAAATAAAATGCAATACTGAATTTGACTGTCCTACATGTTTCTGTTTTCTGTAGTGCTGCTGCATACAGCCACAGCCAATGGCTTTCAGATGGTGACCAGTGGCGCCCAAAGCAAAGCCATCAGCGACTGGGCAATCACCAGTCTAGAGGTGAGGAATTAAACCATAAGCTATAAAAATGAAAGGTAATCTGCTGTTTTGAAATGGCAGAACCCCGGAAAGTTTTATTTTAAGATTTTTGAAAGATCCAATATAATTTATTTAGTAATTGTTGTCAATTGTAATGTACTAGCCCCTCCACAACTTCTTTTATATATTTGAAAGGGGAGAAGGGAGGGGGTCTGTGCTTTGAGAATATGATACCATTGCTTCATCCATACTAACTATGGTGTAGACACCATGCATCTTTGAGGAGAAACACATTGTCCATAATTAAACTGGAATTTGACTTGAAGAGATTAAAATCAAATGCAGTGTAAGATGGATGCATGCATATTAATCCGTTGTTCATCTCCGAAATAGATTTTTGTCCAACAGTCAGTGCCGACGTTGCTTTAATCATGTGTTAAATGTGCGATTAGGTCGGCATATTGGTTGGATATAACTGTTTTAGCAAATGTGATTTAAGTTAAAAGGTGGGGAAGATGTACAAAGACGGAGAACGTGTCTGTTGGAAGCGTGAATTGACTCAGGCTGGGTGTTAAATCCAGAGGGAATAAATGTGTTTAGTCATACTGCAGGGGATTAGGGGACATGGAGGCTTTCCTCAGACGCCAGAAGTCTTGAAGGGCTCATAGGACTGTAGGACCAGGATGTTGTTATGTATTACATGGTGCCAGAGCTTTAGCATTAATGTCCTTATGGTTGTATTCTACTCCTTTTTTTTCTTATTTTTTACTTGTTCTTATGTGCTGGAGCTGCTTCGACACCTAGCATCCAGACTAATGACTCTTTATTTGTCAGGGACGTCTGGCTGGTGTCGGAGGAGAAGACCTACCCACCATTGTCCTGGTTGCCCACTATGACTCTTTTGGCGTGGCTCCGGTGTGTTTCTCTCTCTCTCTCACCCAAGTTGATGTCATGTGGAATTACTGACTGGTTAAATGTTTTGTCAGAAATGCCTTTGTCAATCTATTCCCATCCTTTTTTAGTGAATATAAAACCATATTAATTTATGATTAATTTAAAAATTCATATACCGCAATACAAAGGTAATTTTTTTTACTCTTTTTTTTTTCAGTGGTTGTCGTACGGAGCAGATTCTAACGGTAGTGGTGTTTCCATGTTGCTGGAGCTGGCTCGCCTCTTCTCCAGACTTTACACTTACAAGAGAACGCACGCCGGGTGAGCATCACATAAACACTACCTACTGGTAGAAAAACATTTTCTGAAAATTGAATACTTGACCCAAGGGGTCATCAGTCTCAGGTCCTTGCTGCCAAGCACCAAGGGTGAAAATATGATCAGTTCTAATATTCCAGAGCCTGCTGCTTATGAGACGTTTTGAACTCCTAACCATCCACATTGTGGGCCCAGGTACAACCTGCTGTTCTTTGTCTCGGGCGGAGGAAAGTTTAACTACCAGGGAACTAAGCGTTGGCTAGAGGACAACCTGGACCACACAGGTACTGTTGAGGAATCAAACCAGTTAGAATCTGTACTGACTACAGAGTTGTATGTCTCTTTCTTTTTCTCAGCTTATAATTCCTTTGACCTTTGACCTAATTTTCCATCTCGCTGCAGACTCCAGTCTGCTGCAGGACAATGTAGCGTTTGTGTTGTGCCTGGACACAATGGGCAACGGAGATGGTCTTCACCTCCACGTGTCCAAACCTCCTAAGGAGGGCACTCCTCAGCATTCCCTGCTCAAGGAGCTAGAGACGGTAAGAGGTTACATGTCTGTTCTTATTTATTACATCTTAAGACTATATTTGATATGTTTGTTGACTTTATGACTAACATGAAAATAGTTGACTCGTTGAGTGACACTTCAAAGCCAATTACACCAGAATTTATGCTGATATGCCAGAACTCTGAAATAGTTGAAAAATTGTCGTAAATTGTCAATGAAACCTCACATGGGGAAATAACTCTTATCGTATGTGTCCTTAAAATATCACTGTAGTGAAGACTTTAATTTACAATTAAAAAAACAAATTTAATTAAAAAAAGAGGAAAAAAATATTTTGGCGCTGTAGCTTTGGAGGAAGTCAGAGAGATGGAGATACTCAGGGTCATGGGTCCAGAACTGAAGAAGCCCTGGAGCTACAAAGCTTCCAGAGGCAACGTAGAGTTTGTACTTGGTCTCCGTCCTCTAATCCAAACCCCTCCGGGACCTTCCAGGTGGTAGCAGGTCAGTTCCCGGAGGTCAAGTTCTCCATGGTCCACAAAAAGATCAACCTAGCAGACGACACCCTGGCCTGGGAGCACGAGCGCTTCGGGATCCGCCGCCTGCCGGCCTTCACCCTGTCCCACCTGCCCTCCCACCGCCTGGCACAGCGGTCCAGCATCATGGACGTGCGGTCAGTGTCCCCCTCCTCTCGCCATGGAGCGGGAGAGCCCCCTGCTGGGTGGGTTCATTACTGCAAGTCTATGAATCACCAAAGAAAATAGCGAGCGTTTCCATAGCGCTGAGGGTTCTAGCTGTTGATTTCCAACCTCGCCTGTCCCCACCTCGTGTTGTCACATCATCCCAAATCAAAACCTTTGAAAGTTTGTCAACTATAAAATTCATTATTTTGTCTGTGGACTCTTGTCAGATCTTCAGAGATTTCATGGCCATCCAGTGTAGTAAGAGCCTCTTCCTGCTCGGTCGACTCTTTCCTTCCCTTTCTTTCCAATCCATCACTCCATCTGTCTGTCTAACAATTTATCTGTTCTGTAAATCAGCCACAGACCACTGATGTGAATGTTTTTCATGGTTATCTCTGGCAGCCATCTTGCCTTTCTGCCTGCTGATTCTAACAGTTGTTTTCAGGCTGTGACTTTTCTCCCTGCCGAACCACCTGACTTTTGTTTGGACGGATCAGTTTCTCCACAGATCTAACCGTGTCCACGGCCCTGTTGCATTTGTGTCTGCAGGCCTCACGTTGACCTGAAGAAGCTGAGCAGGAACACCAAGGTGGTGGCAGAAGCCCTGGCCAGGGTCATCTACAACCTCACAGAGAAGGTAAAACCAGGCAAACATTTGCAATGGAAGACTAGCTTCCATTCTTTATTTCGGGTCCACAGTTGATCACTGCTTTCTGCTCGTCTGCACAGGGTGCACCGGGTGACCTGCGCATCTTCACCGAGCAGATGGTGAGAACCCACACTCACCGCTCCTGTTCAAACAGGAGCCTAAAGTGACAATCCAGTCCATCCACTATAATCCAGGATAGCACACAGTCCAACTTGTGGCTTGGGATGTAAAGATGCCGATTCAGTGTCAGTAATAGTAGTAATCTGTTCCATCACTTTGGAGACCAGCGGTTTTAAGTCAGTTTAATTTGTATAAAAGCTTTTTTCCCCCTCCATTTGAGACTTGTTACATGCTTCTTACACACAATAGAAAATTAAGCCATATTTCAATAATATCCGACATGTCTGATATTGGTATGAGAATGTAATATCAGGGATATTTCTGATACTCTGTCTTAACCTCTGATCAGATGATAGATAATTAAATTAAAAAAAAAAAAAGCTAGGAAGCACTGTGGTAGAGTTAGTCCACCAGTTGAAGAACAGAAGTTTAGTGAACCTGCTCTTTAGTTATACTGTGTGTGTGTGTGTGTCTGTGTGTGTGCGTGTGTGTGTGTGCGTGTGCGCGTACATACTGCTTATGGCTGTATTCAATCAGCAGGTGCAGGAAGAGCAGCTGTCCTCCGTAGTGGACTGGCTGACAGCGCAGCCCCGAGCGGCACAGCTGGTGGACAAGGACAGCAGCGTGGTGTCCACGCTGGAGTACCAGCTGGGACGCTACCTCAAAGACGTGAAGAGGCACTACGTGAAAGCTGACAAGAGGTGAGGAGTCCAGAGAGGAGGTTCCTTTCCCCATGAAGAGACAGCCCTTAGGTGTTCGCATGACTGCTGTGGTTTCCTCAGTCAAATCGCATAAATATAATAGTCATATTTGAAAAATTAAAAGTGTTGGAACCATCCTCTGAAGAATATCTGAGTATTAACAAAATACTTTAGACCGGGCTGCACAAGAATTGAAATACACAATCTTTTGGCAAGACAAACTGCCCTTTTACGACACTTGATTTGTGGGTTGCGTGACAGTGATCTTGGAATGCTGTCTTAAAGGCTGCCAAGTTTTCTGATTGTCAGTTGTGACTCATTGAGAATGACACTTCAAAGCCAATAAAACCAGAATTTATGCTGTTATGCCTTCACTCTTAGAAATAGTTCAACAAATCAAATATGACTCTTTCCAACGTGGTTCTCAATGTTCCCGGTGCATTGCGTTCTCTCAAACTATTGTCTCCAGATGCTGTCCGTATAATTGCTGATTTTATTTTTATCTTCTTTCTTGCTCAGGGATCCAGAATTTGTGTTCTACGACCAGCTCAAACAGACCATGAATGCGTACAGGTAGGACACCTGAACAGCAACCTAACAAGTCTTTTTCAGCCTGTTCACTCCTTTCACTGTTTTCACATTTGTCTTTCTGCCTCATCCCATTTCCCCTCAGAGTAAAGCCGGCTATTTTCGACCTGCTGCTGGCCGTCTGCATTGCAGCGTATTTGGGAGTGATGTATCTGGCCATCCAGGTCAGTCCCTTTAGCAGAGTTTCTATTTTATAAACGGGAGAGGACGCATGAAGCTCGTCTTATAAGGTTGTTTTGTAGGTATTTTCGTCGCAGCGAAGGACTGGATCATCTTTCTTTCTTGTAACAAGCTTTAGCAAGCTGTGAATTGACAAAGTCAAACATTGCAATATTTTTGATTAACACATCGATAATTTGGGGGATGACCATTGGTGCATAACATATTTACACACAATAAATATTTGAGAAACAATCATTAGTAATGTGGATATTATAACTAAGTAACTAGAGGCATATGACGTTCAGAGTATTGCATTATTTTACTGTAATGTAGCCTTAAAGACAATATATTAAAATATTCGGATAACCAAAATTCCAGATAAAATCAGTTATTTATTGAAAATGTTTGTCTGCTGGATGTGGATTCACTATATAAAAACATTTAACAGATAAAAAAAAAAAAAATCCTAGTAATACTGTAAGTGTGTTAAAGGAGCTTTTCAGGCATAAATAGACCAACTTTATCTCTTTCTCTGGTCTTTTCCAGAACTTTGGCATCCTCTACAGTGTCATCCGTAGAATCACCCAGCCCAAGACCAAGACCCACTAAACACCTCCAGCTCTGCCTCTGACCCGCCTACTTTGTTCAGACTCCTCCCCCTTTACTGGTCTCATTAAGCTCTGGCCAATAAGAACGTTAGGCCAAGAGAGAGAGAGAGAGTGTGTGTGTGTGTGTGTGTGTGTGTGTGTGTGTGTGTGTGTGTGTGTGTGTGTGTGTGTGTGTGTGTGTGTGTGTGTGTGTGTGTGTGTGTGTGTGTGTGTGCGCGTGATGTGCGATTGTTTTTCAGCCTGTTGGATCCTTTCTCGCTGCAGACTTTATTTATATAATACTCAAGGATTTGTTTGCCAAAACTGCCAAGATTAATTTTGTCTCTGTCTTCCTGTCAATCTCAATAAATATGAGCAGCCATCAGTAAGAACAAATCACACTCAAGTCATGACAGTCCGTTAAATTTGAGGTTTTTTGTAATCTGTTCCTGTGATCAGCATACAATCGGTGTAGTTCTGTAGTCTGGAAATCATTCAAAAAAACGTTTTTAAATACGCTTGGAGGCTGAAACGCACCCACCTACTATTCTCAGATTTTTCTTTCCAGTCTGAGTCGGTCCAGGGCGTTCTTCCCCCGCCTGCATTCAGTGCCTGATTGTTACCTCGCCAAACTGACCCGGGCGGCTTGGCGTTCCGAGGCAGCTACAGGGAGACTGGAATCCACTGAAATGAATTCACTGGAATCTGTATCAGAGCGTGTTGCGTCAGAAACCCCCCCGGTGAGGACGTCACAAACCTTTAATGCAAGAGTAGTTTACATTTAAGATGCCCAAAATGTGAACTATTTGTCTAGATAACTTGATAGTGTGTGGATAACATGGCCCTTATAGTGAACTTTAAAAATGAAATCGATTTTTTTTATATATTTTTTTTTATATGATTTAAGTGAAAATAACCTTAACTTAACTCAAATTCATCAGTTTTGTTTTCAGTCTTCCGTTTTTTGAAGACAGACTTTTGTGTGAATTTATGTATTTTCTTTTAGAAGTGTAATCTTGTTTAAATGTAAATTGTCACTGAAATCGACTCCTCTCCTATATTTTCTTTTTAGCGTGTTAAGAAAAGCCGTCTCATTATCAGCAAAGATGGCTCTGATCCATATCAGCACACGTGTGTTGTCCCCCCCAAATGCTGCGTCAGCATATTACGGCACGATAAAGTCGACAATAAAAACTCCTTAACTCCTCACTTAGATGTTCCAAGAGCCATAATGTTGAAAATCAGTGTGATTTAATGTGCAATTTTTTTTTTTTTTTTTACTGTGCTGAGATTTAAGTCCATCCTCAGCTGGTGTCCCCCTACAGGTGATATGGTGTAATGATCATTAACATGACGCAAATAATTCAATTGGAAATAACTTATTAACACCCCTCTAGTTGACGAACGGTGCTTGATCGGCTCCAAGTGTGTATTCCATATTTTACTGCTTGACAGCCCCCCCCCCCTTTTTCCCCCCTAAATTCATAACTTAAAGAATCAACTAATTAAATTGGTTACTTACACAAGGGAAATACTGTGGTACATATCAATCTTAATTTATTGAAGCAGACTATGCTGGACTTGTGCACTGAATTGATCTCTCTGCTTTTCTAAGATTTTCTCGTTTGTCTTGACTTTGTCACCTCATCTTGAAAACTTGATCCTGGCGTTGACATACTTAAAAAAAAAAAATAAACTTGTTAAAAGAATTTTGCGAGACACTTATTTTTATTTAATTGTACTATTTTATTGAATGGGGGGAAAACATACTATAACACTGGTTGAATGGAATTATTAAAACTGTATTAAAAAAAACAAAACAATATGTATCTGTCCTTATCAAGTAGTCCGATTCAGAAAGTCCAATTCAAACTTTCAAAAGAGCAGAGAAAGAAAGAGGTACTGATGGTCAGAAAGCATGTATCCTTAAAACATTTGTCATGAAAGTTTCAGTTCCATACTCAATATGATTCTCTCTAGAAAGTGATAGAAATTTGCCAAACCCTCCCCACTTGCCTAGTTTCTAATCTACTAATGAACAAAAGGGAAAAAAAGCAATAAATTACAGTGCAATTTGTAAAAAATACCTGCAGGGCAGCTGCCCCCTATATCTACTAGGACTGTTATCTCCCTCAGAGCCAGTTCCCGAAACACTATTTTCAATTGAAGGGAATGTTTTTTGGCACAATCTAAAAAAATGACTATCAATGCTTTGCCTCATACTGAAAGAAATCGCGAAATGGTACCAATCAATATTTACCGTAATGAATGCAACTCTAAAATTTGAATGGAAACGTTAATACTGAGCAGCCAAATATTTTACAGAAAGAAAAATGGATGCTTACACACCCATTTTCCTTTTCAGGTTTCACATTTCTCTTTGAGATTCAAATCATTTTCCAAAGTGCATTACGATTATTCTTTTTCTCACAGATTTGAGTCAGTGTGATGCGACTAGTGGATAAGCTCCCTCGCTTTGTATCCTGCAGGGAGATGTGGACGGCAGATTTGTATTTACGAATGGTACCGTGGCAGCTTTCAGGGACTAGCTCCACCTTCTTGCAGGTTACAACAAATGCAGCTTCTCAATTTCCCCTTTTAACTATCTGGAATCAAATCATAAAAAAAAAAGCTGGGACCTCAGGATAAACTTCATTAAAATACAATTTCAGTAGACTTGAGATCCAGCAGAGTTCATTACCGACACCCCTGAGGCTAGGATGTGACCTCAGTAAAACCAGAAAGCTGAAAATCTTTAATACGAAAGTAATTCTACGTCAAGTCTGGGTACTTCCTATGGTTCGCCGTTCTGCATAGCATTGTGGTGTGGTGCGTTACTTCCAGTACATGGGTTAAAGTACAAAAATGACTAGATGCCAAATCTGTAAAAAGGACTAGGAAGGGATTTGAAGATTCAAGACTAAATCAAGACAACCGTGGTTCTAAAATGGAAAAAAAAGGAAACAATTCTCCCTGGTCCCCCGCTCTGAGCGGACACGTCTCCGGCTCAGTCATAACAGAATGAGAAGGACGGACAGATGCTCGGAAAAAAACCCAAACAACAACAGTGCTCTCAGAAAAAAAAACAACAACAAAAAAACAAACAGCAGCTATTTTAAGAGAAATCAACAATGGTAATCATTAAAAACACCAACATTGACGATGATGTGGGATGTAAAATCGTGAGCCACTTTTTTCAGTGGAAGACGAGAGACGACATCTGAGGCCTGCTCCGGCAGCACAAGCTCACCTCGTAGTTCATCAAAACAAGAGCGAGAATCTGACTGAAAAGGTTGGATGGATGGACGGACGGTGGGACGGTCGGATGGACACGTTCCTGGAGAGGAGCAGCGGAAACACACACCAACACACACACACACACACACAAACACACTTTGGAATGTGTGCGTGTCTCGGAGTATTAATAGTCTTTTCCCACATCGATGAACAGTTTAGGATTACAGAAGTAGTTTGTTTTTGTTTTTTTAAACTTCATTTGATTTTAAGACAATTTCATAGCATATTCCCAAAACCATTCCAATGTCATGCATTCCAGAACACCGTAGAGTATATGCATATATGTTATTTGAGTTCTCGTTTCTACACAAGGTACAGGGCGATCGCTTCAATTATTTTTTCTTCGAACCAATATTAGTTAAGTTGTGATTCTTTTTAACATTTTTAACTCAAAACAAAAATTGAGGGGATGATACTCAGACCCAGTCAATCAATTCCAGCTATCTGCCGTCATTGAACCAGCAATTCAGCTTGTACGCCTTCATTTCAGTGAAACAACAGATGCCACACAATACACACACGCGCACGCACACACACACGCACGCACGCACGCACACACACACACACACACACACACAAAGAGAAAGACAGAGAGAAAAAAAAAAGAATCATTTTCTATTTGGGGTTTCCCAACACGGATACTGTATATCGACAGCAAAATAGAAGGGGAAAAAAAACCACGCAACCATTTAAAATGTTTGACTTTAAAATTATCACTTTGAGTCCTTTATAATAAAAAGTCTCATGTCAATACTTTTAGGGGGATGGAGTGAGCCGATTACTGCTATCGACCTGTGCAATGTGATGGAATTCAACACGCGCTTGGTAAAAGACGACCCCGCAGCGTCTTGGCGTTCCCCTCCAATTGAAAAGAGACGGAGAAGAGAAAGGCGGAGCAGCCTTTTTGATTTAGAGGAGAGTTCTCAGGGCACGCTCGCACACTGACCTCCATCGCTTCTCTGAGTTTCTACTGAACGTTACACGCGTTTCCCTTCAACATAACCTAGACGACGTAGAGAGAACAATAAGACACAACGTCGCCTGAAATAACATTCACAGTGTTCTATAATTTAAAACAAACCAAAACAAAAAAATAAAATAAAATAACAAACAATGAAACAAATCTAAATAAATCCTCCTCCTCCTCCTCGTGGATTCTGCTTTCGGCTCGTCTCTTTCCGCTCGGCGTCGACGGACACACCCTTATAGATGCTTCTCCTTGGTGACGCCGTTCTGCACGTGCTTCCTGTGACGGGGAGCAGAGAGGTGGGAAGAAAGGAGATTCAGACACGGTTGAATTAAAAACTACAGCCTGGTTGAAAGGATCGGGATCACAGAGAACAGAAAGCACAGAAATGACAAATAACCCGTTTCAGAGAGGACTTTTAGTTGATAGTTGTTAAGGTAAAAAAAAAATTAATTTAAGCCAAAATATACCGGGAGAGTCAGGAGCCCTCCACCGACCTCGATGTGGGCCGTCGAAACCGCTGCTTCTCCTCAAAACGACCAAAA
>NC_137193.1:43987509-43995009 GCF_960531495.2 Zeus faber
CACACAAAACTCTGAATCAATATGTGTGTTCAAATGCTCCTTGTTTCAGAGGTGATCCATTTCATTTCATTTGCCATTTGATTGCAGCAGGTGAAGGCATTGAAGTGTTCTGTGCTGTCGCTCAACACGTCGTTTCCTGTTCCTGTTTCTTTTTTTGTGCTCGTTCTGGAAAAATGTATTAGTCATGAGATTCAAAATATACTGTAAGTGTGTGAGACATTTGTGTGATAATGTACCGATGAACTTTCCATGTATGCAGGACTCAGAAATCAGTCTGAATGAAATCATTAAATCAATAAGTAAATGTACTATTTAAATTTGGATATATTCCAGGGATATATTGCAATTATTGTTATACCTGTTATTGGTTGATGCTTGTGAAAAGTGTCCTTTTATTATTAAGCCTATGAGTATGATAAAGGGCATTTGTAACAGTTTGGAGTTTTAGTGAATGCAGAGGTATCATTGTGAAAATGGTGATTATGATGCAACTATTTAAACTACTTGAATCTGAGAGAGAGGGAGATAGAGAGAGAGAGAGGGAAATAGAGAGAGAGAGAGAGAGAGAGAGAGAGAGAGAGAGAGAGAGAGAGAGAGAGAGAGGGAGAGAGCTACCTGAAGGCGTAGGAGAAGGAGATGAGGGCCAGAGTGATGACGTGGTGCACCACCATCACAGTGGAGTCCTTCCTCCAGGCATCCATGTAGACGGTGGCGTAGATGGAGTGTCCGTAGAAGCTTCCCTGGATCAGGTAGGCAATGGCGATGTCTGTGGGCACCGTCATCCCGCTCTTCCAGTCTGGGAAGAGAAGACATTGAGGATTAGGGCCGAATTTACAACCAAAACACTGAATTGAGCATATAAGTACACCTTCCTCTGAATTTCAACTGAATTTCAATTGACTTTCCTGTGTTTGGATTTGGATTAATAAAGTGTAATCTTATCTTATATTAGTTGTGGTGACTGATATCAAATAAACAGAAAGAATTACGAAAATATTTATTATTTTTAGAATTAATGAGAATTGCTTGGCGTACTTCAAGATGAATAATTTGAGACCAATAATTCCAGAGAATTCATAATTGGAAATCATTTGCTGAGGAATGAAAGGATCACGGTCATTCCAAACCGTGATCCTTCAAGGTCGAAATTGTTCCAAAACTGAAATTAAGTATAATATATACTTATTTTTATGAAATACATTTTGCTCATGTGGTTAATATTACTATTTGATTGCCTTCTATTAATGTGAAGGACTTTGAGTTGCACATTGTGTATGAATGATGCTCTAAAAATTATATACACGTATTAAGTGGAAACACACACACAGACATGAATAGGCTGCTTAGATAGTATGCGCCGGGGAACTGGAGTGGATGGAGAATCGGGCGGAGGTCTTCTGAATACAGCAAATGTCTGCTCAATCTTCCGGCGTTGCTTGTCAGTTGGACAGATGTTTGGGCGGAAACTTTCTCCCAGGTCTTAAGAGTGACTTGTGTCCCGGGAAAGATGGGATTGCGTAATGTTTATTGATTGACCTTCCGTCATTCAGCGGCGTTCTGTCAACATTGAGACAGCGGGGGAGGGAAGGCTTCCGACCGCACCACAGGGCAGCTTCAGTGCAGAGCCCTATGGAAATTAAACCCCCACCCCACACAGTCGATTTCTATGGGATCGTTTTGGTTAAAGTGCTTTCCAAGCTGTGTCTCACCTGCTTTCATTGCTTTCATTTATCTTAATTTCACACATTTGCTTGACCAACTCTCTCTCTCTCTCTCTCTCTCTCTCTCTCTCTCTCTCTCTCTCTCTCTCTCTCTCTCTCATCTCTCGCTAGACCCTGGTCACGTTAGGCTGCTCCTCCCCACGTCTTGGGCTGATGGGTATTAGAGCCGATGTTGCTTTTAAAAAGGAACCTCGCCCTGTCGGCTAGAGTTGGACCGGAGCCGTGACACCTCAGAGTCTGATGGAATGAGCTGAGCAGCAGTAGGAAAAAAAAAAAAAAGAAGCCATCAGCGGCAGAGTGGCTCTTCGTCACGCAGTTACTCTACATCTCTACCCTGTGAGCTACTCTACCATCATGAAAACTGTCTTCTAATTGTTATGGTAGAAAGCAGGAGGCAGTGAGTGTCAGTGGGAGTGAGTGGGAGTGAAAAAAAAAACAAAAATTCTCTCTGTCAACTGTCGATTTCTCTTTTCTCTTGCCTTGTGGTGACAGAAATTCAATAGATCTTAAAAGGTTCTGATCTAGCACTCTTGAAGAAAGAGCAGTTAATGGCCGTTCACAGTTCAGGGTGCGGCCTTTTGGGATGGTGGAATGTATATGATAAAAAAGAGCAAACGACATCTGACTGAATAAGAGGTGAAGGATCGTGTGTGCAGATAAACTGTCATAAGATAACTCACATGAATGGTTTAGAAAATGTTTGTATATGTGTGTGTGTGTGTGTGTGTGTGTGTGTGTTGTCCGTGTGTGAACCCATAGATGCGTTTAAAGGTTTTCTTCCTGATAGTGGGAGTAGGGCAAAGGTAGAACCATAATCAAACTTGTCTTCTCCAAACACAAACCATGTAAATCTCCACTGAAAACACAAACTCAGCTTGTATCGTAAAAAGAGAAAATGGTCATTTGAAGAGCAAATCTTCTTGTTAGTGCAACGAATAGTTCATATAACGATAACTAGTTACAACTATAGTAGTTTATATAAATACAGGTAGACTGTATGACTGGAGGATGAGATAATGCTTTGATCTCTCAGCAAAAAGCTAAATCTGAGGTCTGCAGGGTGCGTCTTTAATTCAAAACCGACTCCTGGAAGCTTTGTGTTACAAGCTGGAGCAATAGCTCACTGATCACAACATAAATATTTCATGGAATATTTTACATTCAAGGCAATTATGCGTGATTGGAGCTGTATATTATATTCAAGGAAGGTCTCTATATTGAATCTAATGCATGAGTGATCGAATAAGGAATGAATGGATGGGATGGATGTTATGGTTGATTGATTAATCATCCTTTAAAAGGTGAATTCAGGAAGTGCGTTTTCAATGTGGAGGTTCTCGTATACAGCACACACTCCTCCACACTGAGGACTCATTTGTGGGTTTTCTCATCAAGTAAACTGCGGCGTCAGTTTGACTGGAGACTAATCAGTGCAGTCTGAATTGAAGTGGAGAGGAATATAATGACTCATGGTTTGATGTCATGCCGGGTCACTCCTCACCGTAGAAGACGGAGGGCGGGTCGTGGAAGAAGGAATAGGAAGTGAAGAAGAGCAGGTAGGTGCTGTAGGACCACGACATGGTGTAGAAGACCAGCTTCCACGCGCTCTCCGGCATCTTGGCCGCATCCTTGGGCTGGAGCCTGCATCGCTCAGCCAGAGGCTAGGGGAGATGGAGAGAGAGAAGGTCAGACAGAACAGCAGGCTCATCATTAAAAGCCAAACGGAGAACAATCCTTGGCTGTGTTGGTGTTTTTGGCCGCTGTCAGGGCTCAAAGACAGTGACCTTATTTCAAAGTTAAAGTCAAAGTGAAATGCTGTGATGAAGTGAATGGCACTTGTTTATTGAAGTGCATTTTTCCAAAATGCTTCATGTAACTAGGTAAGTATTAAAAATCTCTCTCTATGATTTCAAATGGCAATCCATACAATTATGTTGAGTGGATCACACTACAAGAATTCCATTTGAAACTTTCTTGAATGTTTGCCTTCTTCTGATCAAATGATTTGGGTTTGTTTTCTTCTTGGTGACTTGATGTTGTTCATTTTAATTGATTCATTGGAATGATCTTTCAAACAGCATTGTCTAGGATTTCTGGTGTAGAATAGCATGAAATTATACTGTGAGATACTGTGTTAGCCCCCTGTCGCCAAGTGGTCGGTAAGTGCGGTGTGGTGGTTGGTATTTCCTCCATGAAAATATAAAAATCAAACATTTGAGGAGAGGAGGATTGAGAGACTCTGTGTGCTGCTGTGGGTGGGGCCTGAAACATGTCACATTTACTGTACCAAACCATACGTAACCCCATTTGGAGTCCCGAAAAATAAATCTTCCAATCTTAAAATTTAAAATCTTCCCCTCCCAATTGCAGAAACGTATTTCAGCCTTGAGGCAAGATGTTTTTTGTATCTTCAGCTGGAAGTACAATGTGGGTATGAATAAATGATTGATTTGCGTGTCAATTGACACTCAGGCGATCCATAACTAATACAATATTATACATTGCTTTAAACAAAATCGACTCGAAAAATATGTAATTACACTCAGACTTTTTTCATTTTTTTTCAAATTTTCACACACTGCAGCTTGAGAAAAAATGCTTTACATGCTGATATACAGTGATCAGCCACAACATTAAAACCACTGAGAGGTGAAGTGAATAACATTGCTCATCTCATTCCAATGATAAGGGTGGGAAATATTAGGCAGCAAGTGAACAGTCTGTTCTTGAAGTTGATGTGTTGGAAGCAGGAAAAACGGGCAAGTGTAAGAATCTGAGCAACTTTGACAAGGGGCAAATTGTGATGGCTAGACGACTAGGTCAGAGCATCTCCAAAACGGCAGGTCTTGTGGGGTGTTCCTAGTATGCAGTGGTTAGTACTTACTAAAGGTCCAAGGAAGGACAACTGGTGAACAGGTGACAGGGTCAAGGGCGCCCATAGGCTCATTGATGCACTTGCGAGGCAAAGTCTAGCCCGTCTGGTTCGATCCCACAGAAGAGCTACTGTAGCACAAATTTCTGAAAAAGTTAATGCCTGGTCTGATGAATCACGTTTTCTACTACATCATGTGGATGGCCGGGGTTAGGGTCCGATCCGATGGAGCATCTGTGGGATGTTCTGGAAGAACAAACCCGATCCATGGTCCCCATGGAACCCACCTCATGGGCCCCGCCACACAACTTCCAGGACTTAAAGAATCTGTTTCTAACGTCTAGGTGCTAGATACCACAGGACACCTTCAGAGGTCTTGTGGAGTCCATGCCCCGATGTGTCAGAGCTGTTTTGGAGGCACAAGGGGAAGCTACACAATATTAGTGGTTATTCGTGGAGTTGTTATTGTTGTGGCTCATTGGTCTATACAGTACATGTCGATGGACTCCTACTGTCCTCCTGCCAGTCAACCAAAGCTGAAATGGATTGAGTTAAACTCCAGATTCAGGCCTGCCAACCTTGGGAAAATATTTTCAGTACCACAATAGTGTAACAGGGAGTCTCCGTGGTGTTTGAGTTTCTGCAGCTAAATGACTCCATCAGTTATTCATCCCGTAGCCGTCTCGTAACGAAGCTAATCACATCGCATGCAAGCTACCACGGGTAACTACATACAGTACACAAATTTATATCATTAGGATATACCCCTTGAAATGTATCATCTCGTAAAGTTACCGAACATGTTTACCAACGAGAGATGCACCGATCGCAATTTTCTTGGCTGACTCCTATTTCAGATTTTTTTTAAGTCAATGACAAATACATTGCATGACCTGATCACTGTCACGTGATAGGACAGCTGCGTATCAGTGGATTTTGAGTGAAAGATGAGGGAGGATATACAGAACCACAGGGCGTAGCATCTGGTCCAATTAGAGGGATGTTGTCGAAATACCCAATAAATGTACGGTATTGTTTTGTATTGATTGATTGATTGGTTGCCCTCATTAAATTACAATTTTATATATATACTTTTTTTTGTGTAGTTTCAGTTGCCATTTTGTACCTGCAAATTTTGACGAAGAATTGCGTAGTTGGTACACAAAATGCGTGTATGTTGACAGGTTTGCAGATTACATCACAATAATACGAAATAGAGGCCACGCTGAGCTTATGACTTTAAATCAACAATGAGATAATTCTGTATGTGTCACTCACACCCATACAAGTACAAATTTTTTGCACTGGCCCTCCCGCAATGAAAACACACACACACACACACACACACACACACACACACGTGCATGCGCACACACACATACACAGCATACACACTATCAAAGAAGGCTGCATCACAGACATGTGATGCCCATATACAGTTGTGCTGTGAAAGTAGAAATAGAGGAAGTGAAAAAGGAGCTCAGTGATTCGTTTAAACAGTGAACCTGTTTAACCTGATACCGAAAAAATGCATTATAATAACAAACATATGGACTTTTAATAAATAGATATTGTTATATCTGCTTAAATATCTGTACATCATATCTTGTTATGCTAAATTTAAAACACAAAATGTGCATCATGATATGGACACAGTGCCAGAAAAGATGATTAAGAATAATATAATTCAATAATAATGAATGATCACCCAGCCTTGAAATGGACTGTGAAGTGAATTTGAATGGCTGCAGAATCGCAAAACCTCCTGACTTGGCACCAAAGAATTCTGATAGTGGCCCATTGCTAGTGGAAAAGACACGGGCAAAGGTTGCCTTATGTTTTATGTGTGTGTGTTTGTGTGTGTGTGTGTGTGTGTGTGTGTGTGTGTGTGTGTGTGTGTGTGTGTGTGTGTGTGTGTGTGCGCGCGCGCACCCTGGACAGACAGTTAACCCTAACGTGGAATTATATAGCAAGGTTCAGGCATGTAGAGACACACAAGATTGACAACAAGCGTGTGGTGTCGAATAGGGAAGAGAGGCATGTGGCTCGGGTCAAAGATTCTGTGACCTTCAAAAGCACATTTTTATTCTTAAGTTATTTCTCTCATCAGCGATAATTAAAGTCCAAATGAAATTCAAATGCGTTTTTGTTAAAGAATTCAAACATATCTGCCTGTATATAGTCTCGCATTACAATTTCATTTTTCTGCAATGATAGCGCCACCCATATTGCCATTTTCTAGTAGTTGTGGATATTGGTACAGACTGCTGCTTTGGGTGCTAATGACCTTATTGTAAATATCAACCATTGACATTATTTTATTTCTGCAAATCTCATGATAGGTGCTTCCTGATGTGAAAGGTGTAATGGGATTGTGGGATCATGTAAGTGCCTGATATCTTGGATGGATCATAAAATCTGTTGCCTTGTACTAGGGACTTGAATTATCCTTAGCATTATCCGAAGAAACATAGCTGACAGCGCGTCTCCATGGCAACGTCGGCTTTCATCTGTCACTCAAACTAAATGACGGCAAATGGACGGCTTGAGAATGGGCTCCATTTTCACATCCATTGAAAGTAAAGTTTTACACCTTCTTGATTACACATATTTTTGGTTAATGTTATTTACTATATTTATTTACATTCCCTTGGACTTTAAAGATGTCTTTCTGGTACAGTGGTACCTCAACTTACGATTGTAATTCGTTCTATAAGAACGGTCGTATGTTAAAACAGTCGTATGTCGAAGCAATTTTTCCCATATCCACCACGCTCATATTTTTCTATGATTTCCTTCTTAGTTTCAATGGGAATTATTGCCTTTTTCTTTTCCCATCATCCTTCTTCTTAGGACTCATCATGAAGGGTGAAAATAAACAAAATACACAGCAGAAACACAGTAAAT